>NC_143261.1:47390094-47541609 GCF_984573655.1 Nuphar pumila
TTTATTTTTTTAAAATAATGTTAATGTGTGATGGATGATGATTCATGCATATTCGAACTCACTATGGTCTACACGAATGGCGGCACATGCACTAGCTTTTATGAAGTTTATAAACTTGGTGGAATTCGTATTTATGGCCATAGTCAGAATACGAATGATACTTAGATTTATGATCTTCACATTAGCCACATTCAGCCTACACTCTTAGGCTAATTTCAAAATGCACTGCATTTCTAAAAAATACAAAGAGTTTTTCCCAATTCTTCAAATCCATATTCATTCATTTCATGCATTTGCCAATTCCAATTCAAATTCCAAGTCAAGGAAATTGAATTCCTCAAAATCCCCTAAGTCTTATAGCAAAATCGTTTTTCCCAAAAGCATTGAATTTCAAAGAATATTTCAAGTGTTTCTCAAGTTCATAAACTCAATTTTCCAAGTTATGCAGTCAATTTCAAAGTTTGAAGTTAGAGAAATCAAAATCTTTCTAAGTCTTATTCAAAAATCGATTTTCTCAAAATATGGATTTGCCAATGATATTTCAAGTATTTCCCAAGTTCCAAATTCAAATTTTCTAAGTTAGAATTTCAATTTCCAAGTTTGAATTCAGAGAAACCAAGTCTCTCAGAATCGATTTTCACCAAATGTCAAGGATTCCTCAAAATCGATTTTTACTTCTCTCAGAAGTATATTTCAAATCCCAATTCACGATTTTCCATGTGATATCTATTCTAAATATTTCAATCATTCAAAGCAAACATCATGTTTTCAAATGTGCATTTTCTGAAAATTCATAGCACATGCCTGATTCTATGTGCATTTAGAAATTAGAATATGATTTAGACAAGTTGAATAGAGTAGAGCATAAGATTGATCCTTGGTTCAATTACCCCTGTTAAAGGTGGCAGGAATGGTTGAACCTCGTACCGACAGGCGAGTCCCATTCTATGGAATTTTCCCGCATTTTAAAAACAGAGGCGAGTTATTTTCAAAAACTTTTCAAATGTCAGTTTGACTCGCAAAAAGTTAAAAATTTTGCGATGATAACAGTGTGATTCTATTATGGATGTCATGTAGTTTGTTGTTTGATTGCATTTTATCAGTTTGTATATTTGTGTGATTCAAGTGCCTCATGTTGGGTCTTTCTAAATCTTGTTTTGATACTTTAGTGTTTTAGGTGGTGTGTTTTATTGCGAAAAATATAAAAATCAGGTTTTTCTTGTGTTCTTGATTGTAGTGATTATTCAGCCAGCTGTAGGGTCGTCCATAGATTGGCCTTTGACAGTAGTGACCGTCACTTGGGCACACATATCTTGAAAAGTTCCAACAGCAAATCTTTTGCGAATCATGAAAATCAGGAGTTTATACTTTCAAGGAAACGATGGGAAAGTCATGCCATTTCATGAGTGGACCCTCAGCCATGATCATATAAGCTAGGATCATTTCAGAGAGCCTTTCACAGTATCAAATAAGAGACTCAATATGGCAATGGTGAATCTATGGTTGTGCAAGACTGTTATGGATATTGTGGGTAAATAATGGACAATGCATTGTGCAGATGGCATGTGCTGTGAAGTGTAGTGCTTCTGTATAAATATGTACTGCTGAAATGGATACCTGGCAGGTGAAGAAACGAAAACATACAACAATGGAGATGGCACTATGGACCTGAGTTTTTGCAAAAGGAATTTGATAGGTCCTAATAATACCAACGAAGGGGTCTTGATGGGGTACAGTGAGAAGATAATGTACAGTGCGAACCAATCAGCTCAGAAGTTCTTCTTTTTGCAACATCAACAAACCTTCCTCTGAGAACCGATACCCCTGCTTGAAATGCAGACAAAGTCGCCATCGATGCTGGCCATATAATCATCATACATTGGTCAATCTGTAAAAAAAAAAAGAAGCATATTGATTATGAAAATATCATTCACGTGAGCAGATAAATGAGAATGGATATATCAAGGCGTCCATTCATTTTGGATTCGACCCATCATTCCTCTCTACAGCCAAGCTCCACGTACTTCTGCTTATAACCACTACTGAAAAATCCCTCCTCATTAACTCTTTCGACCTATTTATAGCTTCACGCATCATCCCCTGTGTACAGGATATGTCAGTGATGATCATTATAACCTATTGGCTTTACCATAAAATTCTTCTGGATTCAGATGCTTGTATCTAATGAGCCGATCCCTTCACTTCTCAGAGGGGATCTGTAACAACATTTTCAATTTAGACTTACACAACAAACATTATTTATCCTGTCAGCATAAGTTTTCAATTTTGATATAAATCTCAGAGGTGACAACATAAATTTCCTGCAAAGCGATAGTCAGAACATTGGATTTTAGTGTGATCTCATGATATACATATAAAAAAAAATGCTGGAAAATGCAAGCCACATGATCTTGATTAGCGAGGTAAGAAAAGCAGAACAAAATGCTTATGATACATCTTACTGGTTCACCTTTTGATGACAAATGCTCACGGGGTCAAGTAGACAGGCAAAGAACCCAATAATAAATGAAAGTCCATAGATACACAGTCTGATGATCAGGAGATCAACCTTTTATGACCATGTTGAAGGCCTTGATGGCTTCAACTCCTTGTTATTCATTACACAATGCCGGAACCAACAAGAGAACAGACCCCCTTTAACATTTTACTTACTTACTGTGGGCATTACTAATCAGAAGAATGAATACAAGTTTTCATAACCTACATAATTGAGATTTGCTCAACACTATGGAGGCAGTTGATTTGCATGAAACAGAGAATCAAAGGAGAAAGAAGGAAGAGAATAAAAAAAAAAAAAGAGAGAAAAGAAAACGAAGATGAAATAATAATAATAAAAAAAGATAAAAATAAAAAAAAAGTATAACAAACAGGACTAATAAACGAAATTAATTGGTGAAGCATACTGAGACAATGAAGATAACCTACAACAGAGTAAAACAACGAAAAGGAAAGAAAGGCTAGATAAAAAATACAGAGAAAACTAAAATCCACGAAATAGACAATGGAGATGAAGCCAATGGACAAAATTCATTGCTATGGATTGTAATGGTGTTTGAAATAATGACAACAAATACAAATAATAAAAACACAACCACAAATCTACAGTCGAAGAGAAAGAATGATCATCAAACATCATTAAAACAAGAAATTGAATCTGCAAGAAATCAAAAATTGAAATAAAAGAGAAAATGGAGTCTGAATACAGGAAAATACTGAGTCAATCGACATTCAAATTACTTAAATTAAAAAAAAGAGAAAAGAACAAAATAAAATAAGATAAAAAAAAGAGCAAATGTTGGAATCAGACATTCCTTTTTGCTGTAGCATCTGATGGGTCGACATTCGCATAAGCAACTCGACACCATCAATGATGCATCAATGGCAACTAAAAAAAAAACAAGTAAACCGAGAGGAAGATTGGAAAAGAAGGAAAAATTTTACCCGATTTGCAGAAGTCCTGAAGAAAAGGGGGAGCTGATGAAAGCTTGAGGATGCCTAAGCCTTGCCCTGTGAAATAGTCGGCTCCTTCTTTGGAGGTTCAGAGGAGAGATATTGATCTCAGCAGAGTTTCTGATTTGCAGAAACTTTGAAGGAGGAAGGAGGAAGAACGCCAAAGGAGAGACAGAGGATCAATGAAGCTTCGATAGGATGAGCAGTGGAGAGGTGAAAAGCCCGATCGTAAAGGAGAAGAAGAGGAATGTACAGGAAAGGGGTGCTGGGGTGATAACGGATCATCGAAGGAGAAAATGGGGAGGTGAAGAAGCGGTCCCGAAGAAGAAGATGAAGAGGTTCTTTTAAGGAGGAGGAGGAGGATTCGAGAAGAAGTTGGTTGAAGATGGGTGGAGGAGAGTGAATTTGTTAGTGATGGAGGGCCGAAGATGGGGAAATTGGAGGGCGATGGAGGAGTGGAAGATTCTGGAGGAAGGTTTTTTTTTTGGAGTCTGTGGGAGAGGTGCTCTCCTCTTCGTTAAAACCCTAAAAAAGACAAATTTCAAAGGGACCCCTCATTTTTCAGGTTTTTTGCACATAGGGGGCTCCCTAACAAACTTTGCAAAAGAAGTTTTCTCATAAAAAAACTCGATTTTTCAAAAGGGTGTTTTTTTCAAAAAGGTTTTTGCAAAAGAATGGTTTTCAAAAGAGGTTTTTCAAAAACTAATTTTTTTGTTTCTTTTCTATTTGCATTTTCCATTTTTTTGTATTTTTGTAGTAGAAAACTAAAATTTTAAAAGAAAACAAAGTTTTAAACACTAATTTTTTGTATTTTTCTGAGAAATATTTACAAAGAGTATTTTTCTGAGAGTTTCAGACCATTTTGGAGAAATTTCTTCAGAAAGTGGGTTTGGACCCAAGTTTTGAGAAAATGTTTGAGTTTTAAAACTCAAATCGAGGAATACAACGCAATGGATCGAAACGGATGTCGGATGGACTGTTCGAACTATTTAAAACTATTTTTGGTATTTTCTATAAATTTAAATAAAAAAATTGGACAATGAGACTCAGATTCGGATTCGGACAATGGGTCCGGATCCGAAACCAAGTCAGACATATAAAATAAATTAAATTTCAGTAAAACTTGAGAAATGAACTGGAATTTAGGCTCAATTGCTCAGAAAATGATATCAGGGGCAAAAAGGAAATATTTACAATATTTTGAAAAAATTGGGGTGTTCACAGATGCCCCTCTTTGCTACTAAGCCGGTTGAAAGCCGAGCTTAGTGGCAAAGAAAACACTCCAAATTTTGAAAAATGCCCCAGTCAGCAGATCTGAACTGGGTATGGAAGAATTATTTTGAAAAGATGGTTTTTAAGCTTAAAATCCTTATCCTGAATGGCATGGGGGAGACGAAATCCTCGAAAATAATATGATTGAATGATAGAGATGAGGAAATTGTGATGGGACTTTAGGTGAAGATCCCGAAATGATGAAAGGGTCTTGATCAAGTCTCATGAATAAGGCGAGATCAGCTTTTTGGAATGACTCAGGCTTAGCCCTGTTATCATCGCAAAATTTTTACTTTTGCAAATCAAACTGACCTTTGAAAAAGATTTTGAACATAACTCGCCTTCGTTTTTAAAATGCGGGATTATTCCGAAGAATGGGACTCGCCTGTCGGTACGAGATTCAACCGTTCCTGGCGCCTTTACCAGGGGTAATTGAACCAAGGATCAATCAAATGCTTTGCTTTGTTCAACTTGTCTAAACCATATTCTAATTCCTAAATGCACAAAGAATCAGGCATGTGCTATGAATTTCTAAAAATGCACATTTGAAAACATGATGTTTGCTTCAAAAGATTGGAAAATATTTAGAAGATTCTTGGAAAATAAACTCTTTGAAAATTGTGAATTATTTTTGAGATGCTGTATTTGAGAAAGTGAAAATCGATTTCTGAAGAAATGTAAGGTTTTGTGAAAATCGATTTTGAGAAATGTGAAATAGCTTTGGAAGACTTGATTTCTTTTGAATTCAACTTTGAAATTGAAATCTAACTTAGAAAATCGAATTTGGAACTTGAGAAATACTTAAAATGTCATTGGCAAATCCATATTTTGAGAAAATCGATTTTGAATAAGACTTAGGAAATTTTGAAGAATTTGATTCCTTTGACTTGGAATTTGAATTGGAATTGGAATTGGAATTGGAAAATTCATGAAATGAATGAATATGATTTTGAGGAATTGAGAAAAACTCTTTGTATTTTTGAGAAATGCAGTGCATTTTTGAAGTTAGCCTAAGAGTGTAGGCTGAATGTGGCTAATGTGAAGATCATAAATCTAGATATCCTTCATATTCTGACTATGACCATAAATACGAATTCCACCAAGTTTATAAACTTCATAAAAGCTAGTGTATGTGCCATTCGTGTAGACCATAGTGAGTTTGAATATGCATGAATCATCATCCATCACACATTAACATTATTTAAAAAAATAAACTATATGCAATGCTGCCTAAGCTAAGCAGGAAATGTAAATTCTTATTCCAAAGTTTAATTTAGTTTACATCACTATTGAAATTTAAATACATGAAAAATAAAGTCTTCAATGTACCTGCAAAACTAGAAAACTTTGTTAGTGATGATATGTTGGCTTTTCTAGATTAATCCAGCAATATCAGGAAATTGCTGGATTTTGCTAGATATAAGCCTTTTTGCCATGATTCCATTAAATCAAAATGATAAAGTATGAAATAAAATTGAAAAAATAAGGAAGATAAGATATGAAATTTCGAAATTGGGGTCAAAATGACCAAAATACCCCTAATAACAAGACTATGGCCTTGAAATTAGGGTTTTTAGAAAGATATTTGATAAAATGCAAGTTCTGAAGTTCAAATGAAAATAAATCAAACTAAATATGATGTGACATGATTAAAAATATGAAAACTAGGGATCGGGATTTCAAAATTGATGTCAAATGACCAAATTGCCCCCGATAGCAAGACTATGGCCTTGAAATCAGGGTTTTTAGAAAATATTTTGGTAAAACTTAGGTTTTATGCACTAAATGAAATCAAATGAACATCAATTTTAACCTAAAGCATCCTAATATGATTATGAATATTATTAAACCCTAAAAATATATTCTTATACACGAAAATCCAAGAATATCACAAATTTTGTGATTTTTGCAGTGTTTTGGAATTCTTCGGGAGCCCTGTTTTGCAATTTGCTTAATTCAGCCATCAATCAGATTCCAAAATTCATCAAATTTTATACCTACACTTGTTATAACCCTAATTTTGAATTAGCATTATAAAAATATTTTTTTGACATTAAATTAACCCGAAAAGTGCATCAAACCCTAAAAATATGCTATTTTTGACCTAGTTCACCAACTAGTTTCAGAGTTAGACCCAAATCAGGGGTCAATCTTTTATGGCAACCTATTCAATTTTACAGAGACAAACTAGAAATAAAAACAGAGATTTCCTAATTTACAGATTGGAAAAAGCATCTTTGGTTAGGGAGAAACCCTTTTGGCAATCTGAACTAAAATCTAACAAATCTAACAGGGGTTAAAACAGATACTTTCAATTGATAATTTCGGGTTAAATAGAAATACTGATTTAAAATATCTGATATTTTAGCAGTAAACATTAGACAGAAAAATAACAATACTCACTTTTAACAGAACATGAATCAGATCTGTGGTTTGGGATTTATGAATAACACAAGTCTGATTAGCGTTTTGGTAAACCCTAACGCGTTTTAAATTGAAAATCAGAATCTCTGACAGAGGACAAATATTAAATAGCAATCAAAAATTCTAAAAATTTCACAGTAGCTATATCTAATCAATATGAATCCATGGAACTTTACAGATCTAAAATCTGATATAAGATGAGAAAAATATCATCACAGCCAGTTACCTTCTTGATTTTAACAACGATTTTAAAGTTTTAAAAACTCGACTTGATGTCTGATTTTTTTGACAGGGTTTTCGATATCCAAAACCTCTGATTTTTTTACAGTAGTTCCTTTAGATATGCATGCATCACATATAAAAAAATCAGAAATAAACAACGAATATTTCAATCCGAAACAGCATGCTCTTTTCTGTTCTAAACTAAAAACACACAGAAATCTGAGAAACTTAGGAAACCATGCATTAACTAATGAAAAATAATAAAATAAACACTAAAACAGTAAAATAAAATTGATTTCTATGCTGGAAAACGTGTAATAAACTTGGATAAACAAATAAAAAAATAAAATACAGGGAATCCATGGCTGGAATTTACTTTCACCTTTGAAATCATGGATTTAACCCATTTAACGGGTAAATCTCACGTTTCGTCGGTTAAGAACATGAAAAACGTACCTCTCATTGATTCTAATGGATTAGAATCCTTGAAATCACCCTCAAACTGAGTTAGATCATCTTCTTGGGTCGATTTTGGGGTTCTTGGATGAAATCCATGAACACAAGAGTTTCCATGGTCAAATCTATTGAAAAATCATAAAAACTAATAAAATAATATTAAATAAACTCACCTTGGGGCTGCAGCTGCAATGGAGGGAGGTGGAGGTGCTGGAGAGGAGAGAGAGGCCACGAAAATTTGAGAGAAAAAGATCTCCCTTTTGACCCCCCTTAGGTCCCTTTTTATAGTTTTTCAAAAAGTCACTTAATTAGGGTTAATTTAAGAGGTTTTTCATTTTTTAAGGACTCTTTCTAATAAATCCAATAAAGGCAACGATTTTTTGAAGAATTATAGCCTAGGTGGGACTCTAATTAATCCCTAATTAGCCCCTAACTAAACCTAGAAAACCCCCAAATGTGATGCCACTTGGCATCTTCCACATTTGTTTTTTTTTTAAAAACCTTTAAAAACACTAGATTTAAAAACTAAACTTCAAAATGGGTTTTCAAAATGATATTAACTCTTCTAAACCCCTAACACTAACCAAGACACTGACTAACCCTAGTCTAGCCCTGACTTACTCGAATATGGCGCCACCCCGAGTGGGCCCTACTTGAGTTTTTTTCAAAAAGCGATTTTAAAACTTGAAATTGAAGGGGTTTTCAAAAGAGATTCAAAAGTAGACTTGAAATTAAAAGTTTTGAAATGACATAGGGTTCTAACTGGGTCAAAACCCCTCTGGATATGGTTCCAACTGAGTGGGCCCACATTGATTTTTGCAAATTTTGAAATAAACACTGAAACAGCTTTGAAAAGAGGTTAAAATTAATAATTGGAATTCAAGATTTTTGAAAACAGAGTCTCAGGCGAACTGGAACTCTGGGTTAGAGTCCTGAACTCTTAGGATTCTAAGATTTTAGATTTTAAAAAGCCAAATGAAAGGTTTTTGAAAGATTTTATCAGAAAATGGTGAAACAAGTCAGAAAATACAGTCAGGGTTAGACTCCTAACTCGATCAGAACTCTGACATAGAGTCCTGAACTAACTGGACTCTGCAAAAATGACCTAATTTTTTTGAAAACAAATGGAAACAAATGAAAATGGAATAAAAACAGACTTCAAAACAGACTCTTGACTAGACTGGGACTCTGGGACAAAGTCCTGATCAGACTAAAACTCTAGATTTTTTTGGTATTTTCTGAAAAACAGTTGAAAGAACTTGTGAAAACAGTTAAAATAATAACAAATATTGGAATAAACCAGAGTTCTGATTCAACTGAGACTCTGAGAACAGAGTCCTGATTGAACTAGGACTCTTATATTTTTGGATTTTCTGATAAGTAAGTGATGAAATTTAAGCAAAGCTTTTGAAAACCAGTGAAAATGAAGTGAAAAATATCAATTTTGGATAGAGTCCTACTTCGATCAGGACTCTGGGGTAGAGTCCTGATTTGATTAGGATTCTGAGATAAAAACTCAGAATTTTAAAATTCTTTGATAAAAGTGCAACAGTTTTGATAGATGAAAAGATTTTTTTGAAAGATTCTTTCAAAATTTGAAATCAGGATCAGAGTCCTGATCCAACTAGGACTCTCTGAACAGAGTCCTGTTTTGACTAAAACTCTGAGTTTCTAACTCATTTTGAAAGATTTGATTGAAAATAGATAAAATAGTTGTAAAAGATTAGAGTCCCAATCCAATTGAAACTCCGAAGAAGAGTCCTGATCTGACTGGACTCTTGAAGAAGAGTCCTGATCCAACTAGGACTCTGAAATTTTGGCCAAAACAGAAGATTTTGAAAGGTTTTCTTCAAAAACAGGTAAAAAGGTAGTGAAAAATAGAGTTTTGATCCGACTAAGACTCTGGAAAAAGAGTCCTGATCCAACTAGGACTCTAAGATTTTTGAGATTTTTGATAAGTGAAGGAATCCAGAAGTGACACCACCTAAATGGGCCTCATCTAAGAATTAAAATCAATTGAAATTGAGTTTGAAATGAATCCAGATCGTTTTCTAAGAAAGTATTTCAAAATATAAGGTCCCGGGGGTTGGAAAATGACAGAATGTTGAATAAAAACCTAGGTTTTAAAATTGTTTTTGAAAGAAAAGTTTTAAAAACCCGAATCTGGATTGAATATTTTAAAAACAGGAGTGCTGGATCTCGAAAATGAGATGGGATGACATGCAGTGCTATGCAATGTGATGAAATGATATGCAAAATGTTTGTAGTGATATGCAATTACATATGAAATGGACAAACACTGGATGAGGGTGAAAATTTGGGGTGTTTACAGATGCCCCTCTTTGCTGCTAAGCCGGTTGAAAGCCGAGCTTAGTGGCAAAGAAAACATACCAAATTTGAACCATAAAAATGCCCCAGTTAGATAAATCTGACTGGGTATGAAAGAATTAATTCAAATGATGATGGTAGTTATAAAATGGAGAATTTTATTTCAAAAGAAGTGAGATTCAGGTTTTGCCCTTAACCTGGATGGGATGGGAAATACCTCGTATGAAACGAAGCTCAGGCTTAACCCTTAACCTGACCGGGTTGAAAATGAAATACCTCATCAAAGGAGGCTCAGGTTTGTACCCTTGTCTTGATTGGGTGGAAAATGGAATACCTCATCAGAATGAAGCCCAGGTTTATACCCTTAACCTGATTGGGCAGAAAATGGAATACCTCATCAAAGGAGGCCCAGGTTTATACCCTTAACCTGATTGGGTAGAAAATGGAATACCTCATCAAAGGAGGCCCAGGTTTATACCCTTAACCTGATTGGGCAGAAAATGAAATACCTCATCAAAGGAGGCTCAGGTTTATACCCTTAACCTGATTGGGCAATGAAATACCTCATCAAAGGAGGCTCAGGTTTATACCCTTAACCTGATCGGGCAGAAAATGAAATATCTCATCAAAGGAGGCCCAGGTTTGTACCCTAATCCTGATTGGGCAGAAAATGGACGGAATCCTCGAATGAAGAGAGCGTGATGAAACCTTCGAATTTCCGCACAATGAATTCGATAGGGGTTTTGCAAAAGGAAGTAAATTGGGGTCCCTAAAGTTTGAAAAGGGATTGATTTTGGGCGCCTCATTGCTGAGACTAATTAACTTTTGAAATTGCCTTTTGCTGAAATTGGTGGCTTAACCTCAAGCCAAAATTGGACTGTCTATGGTGGGACAGTGGGGACACAGGGAAGTGTGCGAATCTAAGAGCCCATGCGCTCAGATTATACCGAAGAAGGGAAGGAATCTTGAAAACTCCCATTATCAAGTCCTAAAAAGGGATGGTGTCAAGATGCGCCAAAGATGAACCCCAAGCTCTCGCTTCATGCCAGGATAACTAGAAAATATTGTCAGAATGTTGAAAATTGTTGTTGATTCAAAATAATTGAAAATGATGCACATTGTTTTGAAAGTATTCCCTCTTTTCTACCTGAAGTATTACCTCCGACTGGGCTTAACTCCGTAGAATCAAGATTCGAATTCAAATTGCTTGCGATTGACTTTCTTTCAAGGAAGCTATCAATTTCCTTGATATGGACGGAAAAGAAAGTATTCTTGATATTACGAGAGCTATTGGTGAAAGAATATTGATAAAATAATTTCACAAAATTAAAGAAGATTCTTGATAGATTTGGAAGTCTGATATTCTGGGATTCTTTTCTCATGATGATCTTTCTGCACTCTCTTTTTAGCAGATTGGAGCTCTCTTGGATTTTTCGGGAATTACATCATCCTTCATTTGGGAGATGTCCTGACTTTTCTCTCTTTTTTTCTTGGGAAGGGTACGTCACAAACTCCTTCATCTCAGAGATGTTCCGATCCTTCTTTTCTCTCAGGGATTATCTTGATAGTTATTGGCTCATTGGTTGGGAATCTCTTGATGATAGCTGGAATCAAATATCTTTTAGGGTTTGTCGGTAGGCTCATCACACTCGCCTTCATCTCGACGGTGATCTGAACTTTCCCTGGAAGGATCCGTCACAAACTCCGTCATCTTGGAGATGATCCAAATCTTCTTTGGCCCCGGGGGTCGACTCGCTTAATTCGCCTTCATCTTGACGACAATTGAGAGATCCCTTTTGCAGATATTTAATTGCAGCTTAGGTGATTGAGGAGATATGGAAATTAAGTGGATTTTTTCTGTATCACCCAGGATATTTTGACTGCTTTATTTTTCAAGAATGGTCTTTAAAAATGTGCCATTGACTGCGATCAATATCAATCACTTATGGCTTTGCAACAACATTGAATTCTCTTTGCTGGCCATATCGCGGATTTATTCTTCATCCTTTTGGTTGGCCAATAAAAAGATTTTGAACTTTGAATCCTTTTTCGTGAAAGCATTGCCCTTTCGGAAGTAATAGTGGAGGTATTCTGAAGTAATAATTTTGTGCAATAAAGATTTTTGAAATCAACAAATATTTAATGACAAATTGGCAAAATTTTCTTGAAATCCTTTTGTGAAAGTGAGCATTTGAAGCACAATGCAACACATCCATGACAAAAATTCTCTTCTCCTTTCCCCAAAGGAGAAGATTCATAAATTGGAATTGGGAATTACTCCTCTCTTCCCTGAAGAGGAGGTGTTTGCAAAACGAACTTTCTAAGAGAAATTAAGCTTTCGTCAAAACTTCCTAACATTAGGCTTCTCTTATGAAAAGGGGGCCGAAATTGGTGAGGTTGGTAAATTGGTCATGAAGGAACGAGTTCATCACACTCTCCTTGAAAAGAGGGTCCTTCATGATGAAATGGCCTAGTATGAAATTATGGGGCCACAAGGAAGGCAAGTCTCCGTCGAGTCTCTACCTATAAAAAGGGTTCCTTGTGTGAAATTTGGAATTTTGTTTTGCAAACGATTCACAAAGACACGAGTCCCTTCAAACTCTCCTTGAAAAGGGGCTAAGTGAACGAATTGGATAGCATGCGAAAAGAGCGAGCTCCCTCGAACTCTCCCTAAAAAAGGGTCTCTCGCAAGAGAAAATAATTGAAATTGGGTATTGAGTGACTCAAAAGGGTCAAATTTTGGAAATTGGAATTTTGAAATTTGATAATTGGAAATTGGAAATTTGGAAGTTGATAATTGAAAATTGGAAATTGATTGACCCGAAGGTCGAAATTGTGAATTGGTTTACTGAGAATGACATGGATTCTATAGGGATTCAGCCTAAGAACGACATTGGTTCAATTGAGAACAACATTGGTTCGATTGAGAACGACATTGGTTCAATTAAGAACAACATTGGTTCACTGGGAACAACATGGGTTCAATAGGGATTCAGCCTAAGAACGACATTGGTTCAATTGAGAACGACATTGGTCCCGCAGGGGTTCGACCTACGAACTATCAATTCCATAGGAATTCAACCTAAGGATCATAGCTTAAGAAGGAATAATTCCAACTTGTGAGCTTTGACTGGACCAGGTGCTAAACTGTGTTTTTGAGGGAAGATTCGAATCGGAATTCAATTTTTCAAGGAAAACTAGATGAATTGGATTTTGAAAGACAATTCGAGTTGGAACTCGGATCTTCTAGACCAACTCGCAGGATAGTTTGAGTAGAAGTTCAAACTTGTAAAGGAAAGCTAAGCGAATTGGATTTGAAAGAAAATTCGAGTCAAAACTCTGATTTTCTAGACCAATTCTGAATTGGATTTGGAAGAAGATTCGAATCAGAACTCGACTCTTCTAGACCAATTCTAGAATCTAGAGGAAAGAAAATTATACGAATTGGATTTGTAAGAAAATTCAAGTCGGAACTTGGATTTTCTAGACCAATTCTGAATTGGATTTGGAAGAAGATTCGAATCGGAACTCGACTCTTCTAGACCAATTCTAGAATCTAGAGAAAAGAAAATTATACGAATCAGATTTGTAAGAAAATTCAAGTCGGAACTTGGATTTTCTAGACCAATTCTGAATTGGATTTGGAAGAAGATTCGAATCGGAACTCGACTCTTCTAGACCAATTCTAGAATCTAGAGGAAAGAAAATTATACGAATTGGATTTGTAAGAAAATTCAAGTCGGAACTTGGATTTTCTAGACCAATTCTGAATTGGATTTGGAAGAAGATTCAAATCGGAACTCGACTCTTCTAGACCAATTCTAGAATCTAGAGGAAAGAAAATTATAAGAATTGGATTTGTAAGAAAATTCAAGTCGGAACTTGGATTTTCTAGACCAATTCTGAATTGGATTTGGAAGAAGATTCGAATCGGAACTCGACTCGTGTAGACCAATTCTAGACATTTAAAAGAAAGAAAAGTTGATAAGTATAATGATGACATTTGGGACTAGTTCAACTAGCACGAGCATCAGATTTTGGAAGAGTACCAGTATGAGCACTGGATTTTGAAAGATTACTAGTACGAGCACTGGATTTTAAATGGTTACCAGTACGAGCACTGGGTTTTAAATGATTACTAGTACGAGTACTGGATTTTGAAAGTTTACTAGCACGAACACTGGATTTTGAAAGTTTACCAGCACAAACATTGGATTTTTGAAAAATTACCAGCACGAACACTGGATTCTGAAGAATTACTAATTGATTTTGATGGAAAATTTTCAGTATTCACCCTTACGACAACTTGGGCGACTGTCAGGGCCTCAGGATTTATCCCTTATCCTGAATGGGGAGTTCAATGCAAATTGATGTAGATGAATGCAGATGAATGCGAATGAATGCATGCAAATGCAAATGAATGTAGATGGGTGCACATGTGTGCAAAATGAGAGATTTGTTTGATCCTGCCTGCATACAGAAAGTTTTGAAGCCAATTTTCAAAATAATGCCCCAGTATAACTGGGGAGTGAGAGATTGGATGAAAGGATAAGTAGTTGATATTTGATGAGAATTCTCTGAGAATAACGAGGTAAAAACTGACAATGAGCTTCTTGGTTGATCAGAGAGGTACTTTAAAAAAAAGGTTACCCCTTATAAGAAGACATTTAAATATTTGCAAATGAGGAATATAAAAGATGACGCCAGGCCATAAGAAAGATTGACAAATTTATTAATGCATTGAAGAAGGAAATAACAGATTGATAGAAGAACTGGGACTACATTGTCCCTTCAAAATGACAAAATGATGAAAGTGACATAGTCTCGACATTGTCAATTTTTAGAAAACTTGCTCAGGATGGTCGACTGGTATCTTCCTCATCTTCAATAAGGATATTCTTTCTTGTCGATGCAATCTTGAATGATATTCTTCAGGACGAAACAATTCTCAGTGTCATGTCCCACTGCCCGATGAAATTTGCAAAATTTTCCTTTGAATCTGCCCATGATTGTTGTGGGATCAGCTGCTTTAGGTAAACGGATCATATCTTTCGCGAGCATGTATTCCAAAAAGCTCTCTAGTGTCTGGTCCAAAGGGGTGAACTTTCGATCGGTACTCCAATCCTTGCGCTTTGGCTTTTCTTGATCTTTCTCTTTATGCTGAGGACTAGATTGAAGAGGCCTATCATTGTTGGAGAACTTTTCTTTTTGGCCCTTGGATCCCTCTGAATAGTGATCATGATTCTTCTTATTGCTTTTGCTATCATTGGCAGAAAGAGTGAAGTGAGCCTTCGAAGATCTTACTGTATCTTTCGCGAGCATGTATTCCAAAAAGCTTTCAAATATTTGATCCAAAGGGGCCATCTTGCGGCCCTGATTTCGATCATCATGTTGTACCTCTTGCCGAGTGCTTGATTTCTGTTGAGACTTGGCAAAGACAGTCGACTGGTATTCTTTCTCACCCTTAACAACGAAATTCTTGTCGATATAATCTTGGACGATATTCTTAAAGACGAAACAATGTTCAATATCGTGCCCCGTTGTTTGGTGGAATTTGCAGAAGCGGTCTTTCCATTTCCCTAGGGTGACAAGAGGATTAGCAATTCTTGGAAGCTTAACCATTCCTTGGCTCAGCATGTATTCAAGGACCTCTTCGAGGGGCTGATCTAGAGGAGTGAATTCGCGATCGTAACCCCAACCGTCATGTTTTTTGTTCTCTTTCTGTTGACTCAATTTTTCACTCTGCTTTAAAGATTTCTCTTTCTGACTTGTATGATTGCCTTTGTTATTTTTGCCATCACTGCGATTGGCATCAACGAAGAAGATGTGTTTTGTCTTCTTTTCTGAATCTTGATTATTCCTGACGGAGGTGATGCCATCATGGAAATCTTTGTTCCTGAAGACCTTCTTTCCCTTATCATGAGCTTGCAAATCTTTAATCATCTTGGCCATTTCCTTCAACTGTATTTGGACTGGATCATCCATTGCTTGATCTTTCAATTTACAGGTTGTCCCTTGTCTATGAGAGGATCTTTGAAGTGCTTGCCAGACTTCATACTCTTTATCAGTGCCAACTACTGATTCTGATTCATTAGATGTATCCTCGTGTTGGATATGTTTCTTCGATAGTTTTAAAACTTTCTTGGCTGACCGGTCTTTTGCCCTCTGCTTGACCTGGATCTTTTCTATACTAGCTTCAGCTTGTTCTGTCGACATTTTGGTCATCATCTCTTTGAACATAGCATATATCTGGGGATCAACATCATCCTTTGCTTGCTGACCCTGACTTCTAGCTGATCGAGGTGAGTCTATTTCCTCTTCTGAAGCGATCGAGTATGCCACACCTTCGATTGATGAGGTTTTCTTTTCGGATCTTGTATAAACCATCGAGTATCACAAATGTTCTCCTGAATGTTGTTGATGCTCTCTGCAAGGTAGAACTGATGATTAGGCTTTTGAAGGAAATTTGGTTGGAGGAAAATATTTGTTGTGAATTTTGGTAGACAATTGAAATAATATCCCATTACTAGGGATTGAGTCGTCGCTGGAGTTACGACAATTGCGTTGCTATTCTTTGCAAAATAAACAACTGGAAATATGCCTTGTTACCTAGGCGAGGTCGTCAAACCAAGGTGAAATGTAGAATAAAGGAATTTTATTGAAAACGTGATTTTATCAATAATACACTTGACAGAGGGGAGGGAGACAGACAATTTTCCACCACTCCGGATAATCAGAAGACACACGAGGGCCAGGAAAAATAGTAAGATTAACAAAGGAATCCCAGCCATGTCTGGCAGAATGGTATGCTCCGGACCATTGATCTGATGCGAGGTCGAATTCTGGCAGAACCCCTGCTAGTGGACGAATCTCTACGCGCTTCTGCCTCTGAGAGAACTGCCTGACACACCGCTCTGGATGGTAGTACGCGCAGAAGAAGGGGCCGAGTAGCCTGAACCGCTTGCCATAAGCGTAAGTATATCTGGGAGGTGATTCCTGACGATCAAAGTAGTCCCATACGACTTCTTCCTCCTGAAGGTTGTCGATCAAGAATCGGTATCGCACAATTGGCAGAAGCTTTTCACCATTGTATCTGAAGGAACTGGCTCGGACTGGCACATGCCGGAGGAACCAAGACTACAAGGCATAGGTGCACCCTTCGACTAGGATCGACTCTCCAAGTGTGAAACGGGTCAACCATCGGTATAGAAAAGCGAGTGCGGCCATGGCTATGGAGAGGTGGCTGGTCTGCCGACTTCCCCATCTCCTTAGAAGCTGAACTATTCTGATATCTATATAATTCCGCCCATCAGGAAAGAAGGCTAATCCCACCGTGCACAGAACCATCGCGTGCTGGATTCTCTCTCGAGCTGTCCTGGACAATGAGCTGACCTCTGCAAATGTTCCATACTGTTTGTAGATTTCGAGCAGGTCCACATATTCATTTCCATCTTCTTCAATCAAAGGCCAAGACTTGTGTCCCGTCATGCGAGCTAAGGCATCTTTAGGGTCCAGACCCTTGACATTAATCAAAAACTGTTTCGCCAATGGATCTCCAGGCTGACCGGCTAGCTCGGGCAATCCCATGATTTCTGAAAATTCATCCATCAGTATTGTCATCTCGCCCAACGGGAACCAGAAGGTAGAAGTGCTCGGATTCCACCGTTCTGCTAGTGCATGGATCAAGTTGTCGTTGACTGTCTGCTTTCCCACTGCGGACGCCAGTTCTAACCCACAATCATCCAAGTGGTCTGGAAACATACGAGAGAAATTATTGAACCATAAATAGTACCACCGGGGAAAGAAGGATCCGGTGCTGAGGACTCGATGCTCGGGAAGACTTTGTCGCACCTTGTAGGAGATGTGACCCTCAGGGAAGACTGAATCAAGCTGACTGGATGCCATCAGACTGGAAAACATGGAAAATTGGAATAAGACTTGGGAAAATACAGGAAATTTAAGGGAAATGCAGGCAGGATGAAAATAAAGTAGGAAATTCGAGATCCAGAAGACAGGAAAGATGGGAAATCACCTGGAGTTTTGAAGGTAATTAAGGGAAATTTGGAAAATCGTCTAGGGTTTGATGAAATATGAAGAAATAAATGGAAAATGAAGTATTTAGAAAATCGTCCAAGGTTTAAAACATAAACAGTACATGGACATAGATTGGGGGAATTTTGAGAAAATCATCCAGTATTTTAGAAAATTGGGAAAATATGGAAAATAAAAAGGAAATAGCACATTCAGTCACATTCTGCATAAACAAGTATGCACATACAGCATTCCCTAAAAGCTGACTCTAGATGCACAAATTTTGAAATAGCTGTAGGACCTTAATCCTAACTCTAAGGTTCAGATCAACTGTATCCAATCCAGTTATGCCTATATACTCAAGCCAAGGCTCGATGTACGTGGCATAAAATCAAATTCTCTGGTTCTAGGTTCAAGTTTTCCAACATCCTTGAGCACCTGCCGATATACGTTGGACTATGGCCCTTGGTACGTGGCAGGGAGGTTTTCACCCAAGTAAGTTGCCCAGTTGTGAGGCTCTGTCCCGAACTATGGTTCTGGAAGAGAGCTCAGCAATGTGAAGACCGGGACAATATAGGTGGGGTGATTTTTGAAATATGAGCACATGCAAGAAAACAAAGGGCTCTAAGTCCTAAAGAGATAGAATTTTGAAATATTTGAAGAAGCAAACATTGTTTTCATACAATTCCTAAATTGAGGAGTGTTGTATTAGACCTAAGTCTATGTGAGCATGAATAATTCTCCTCAATATGGTCCTACCAAACCATACCTAGTCTATATGCATTCCATGTCAGTTGGGTTCAAGTCTAGGCTCCTAGGTTCACATGATATCATAAAGCAAAGCTGACATTCCATGGAAATCGATTTTGACAATTTCAACTAAGTAGAGCATTAGATTGATCAGGCAAAGACAGGTCCCATCTCGGTCGCCAAACCTGTTATCATCGCAAAATTTTTACTTTTGCAAATCAAACTGACCTTTGAAAAAGATTTTGAACATAACTCGCCTCCGTTTTTAAAATGCAAGATTATTCCGAAGAATGGGACTCGCCTGTCGGTACGAGATTTAACCGTTCCTGGCGCCTTTACCAGGGGTAATTGAACCAAGGATCAATCAAATGCTTTGCTTTGTTCAACTTGTCTAAACCATATTCTAATTCCTAAATGCACAAAGAATCAGGCATGTGCTATGAATTTCTAAAAATGCACATTTGAAAACATGATGTTTGCTTCAAAAGATTGGAAAATATTTAGAAGATTCTTGGAAAATAAACTCTTTGAAAATTGTGAATTATTTTTGAGATGCTGTATTTGAGAAAGTGAAAATCGATTTCTGAAGAAATGTAAGGTTTTGTGAAAATCGATTTTGAGAAATGTAAAATAGCCTTGAAAGACTTGATTTCTTTTGAATTCAACTTTGAAATTGAAAATCTAACTTAGAAAATCGAATTTGGAACTTGAGAAATACTTAAAATGTCATTGGCAAATCCATATTTTGAGAAAATCGATTTTGAATAAGACTTAGGAAATTTTGAAGAATTTGATTCCTTTGACTTGGAATTTGAATTGGAATTGGAATTGGAATTGGAAAATTCATGAAATGAATGAATATGATTTTGAGGAATTGAGAAAAACTCTTTGTATTTTTGAGAAATGCAGTGCATTTTTGAAGTTAGCCTAAGAGTGTAGGCTGAATGTGGCTAATGTGAAGATCATAAATCTAGATATCCTTCATATTCTGACTATGGCCATAAATACGAATTCCACCAAGTTTATAAACTTCATAAAAGCTAGTGTATGTGCCATTCGTGTAGACCATAGTGAGTTTGAATATGCATGAATCATCATCCATCACACATTAACATTATTTAAAAAAATAAACTATATGCAATGCTGCCTAAGCTAAGCAGGAAATGTAAATTCTTATTCCAAAGTTTAATTTAGTTTACATCACTATTGAAATTTAAATACATGAAAAATAAAGTCTTCAATGTACCTGCAAAACTAGAAAACTTTGTTAGTGATGATATGTTGGCTTTTCTAGATTTATCCAGCAATATCAGGAAATTGCTGGATTTTGCTAGATATAAGCCTTTTTGCCATGATTCCATTAAATCAAAATGCTAAAGTATGAAATAAATTTGAATAAATAAGGAATATAAGATATGAAATTTCGAAATTGGGGTCAAAATGACCAAAATACCCCTAATAACAAGACTATGGCCTTGAAATTAGGGTTTTTAGAAAGATATTTGATAAAATGCAAGTTTTGAAGTTCAAATGAAAATAAATCAAACTAAATATGATGTGACATGATTAAAAATATGAAAACTAGGGTTAGGTATTTCGAAATTGAGGTCAAATGACCAAATTGCCCCCGATAGCAAGACTATGGCCTTGAAATCAGGGTTTTTAGAAAATATTTTGGTAAAACTTAGGTTTTATGCAATAAATGAAATCAAATGAACATCAAATTTAACCTAAAGCATCCTAATATGATTATGAATATGATTAAACCCTAAAAATATATGCTTATACACGAAAGTCCAAGAATATCACAAATTTTGTGATTTTTGCAGTGTTTTGGAATTCTTCGGGAGCCCTGTTTTGCAATTTGCTTAATTCAGCCATCAATCAGATTCCAAACTTCATCAAATTTTATACCTACACTTGTTATAACCCTAATTTTGAATTAGCATTATAAAAATATTTTTTTGACATTAAATTAACCTAAAAAGTGCATCAAACCCTAAAAATATGCTATTTTTGACCTAGTTCACCAACTAGTTTCAGAGTTAGACCAAAATCAGGGGTCAATCTTTCATGAAAACCTATGAAATTTTACAGAGACAAACTAGGAAGAAAAACAGAGATTTCATAATTTACAGATTGGAAAAATCATCTCCGGTTAGGGAGAAACCCTTCTGGCAATCTGAACTAAAATCTAACAAATCTAACAGGGGTTAAAACAGATACTTTCAATTGATAATTTTGGGATAAATAGAAATAATGATCTAAAATATCTGATGATTTAGCAGTAAACATTAGACAGAAAAATAACAATACTCACTTTTTACAGATCATGAATCGGATCTGTGGTTTGGGATTTATGAATAACATAAGTCTGATTAGGGTTTTGGTAAACCCTAACGAGTTTTAAATTGAAAATCAGAATCTATGACAGAGGACAAATACTAAATAGCAATCAAAAATTATAAAAATTTCACAGTAGCTATATCTAATCAATATAAATCCATGGAACTTTACAGATCTAAAATCTGATATAAGATGAGAAAAATATCATCACAGCAAGTTACCTTCTTGATTTTAACAACGATTTTAAAGTTTTAAAAACCCGACTTGATGTCTGATTTTTTTGAAAGGGTTTTCATAGTCCAAAACCTCTAATTTTTTTACAATAGTTCCTTTAGATATGCATGCATCACATATAAAAAAATCAGAAATAAACAACAAATATTTCAATCCGAAACAGCATGCTCTTTTCTGTTCTAAACTAAAAACACACAGAAATCTGAGAAACTTAGGAAACCATGCATTAACTAATGGAAAATAATAAACTAAACACTAAAACAGTAAAATAAAATTTATTTCTATGCTGGAAAACGTGTAATAAACTTGGATAAACAAATAAAAAAATAAAATACAGGGAATCCATGGCTGGAATTTACTTTCACCTTTGAAATCATGGATTTAACCCATTTAACGGGTAAATCTCACGTTTCGTCGGTTAAGAACATGAAAAACGTACCTCTCATCGATTCTAATGGATTAGAATCCTTGAAATCACCCTCAAACTGAGTTAGATCATCTTCTTGGGTCGATTTTGGGGTTCTTGGATGAAATCCATGGTTAAATCCATGAACACAAGAGTTTCCATGGTGAAATCTATTGAAAAATCATAAAAACTAATAAAATAATATTAAATAAACTCACCTTAGGGCTGCAGCTGCAATGGAGGGAGGTGGAGGTGCTGGAGAGGAGAGAGAGACCACGAAAATTTGAGAGAAAAAGAGCTCCCTTTTGACCCCCCTTAGGTCCCTTTTTATAGTTTTTCAAAAAGTCACTTAATTAGGGTTAATTTAAGAGGTTTTTCATTTTTTTAAGGACTCTTTCTAATAAATCCAATAAAGGCAACGATTTTTTGAAGAATTATAGCCTAGGTGGGACTCTAATTAATCCCTAATTAGCCCCTAACTAAACCTAGAAAACCCCCAAATGTGATGCCACTTGGCATCTTCCACATTTGGTTTTTTTTTAAAAACCTTTAAAAACACTAGTTTTAAAAACTAAACTTCAAAATGGGTTTTCAAAATGATATTAACTCTTCTAAACCCCTAACACTAACCAAGACACTGACTAACCCTAGTCTAGCCCTGACTTACTCGAATATGGCGCCACCCCGAGTGGGCCCTACTTGAGTTTTTTTCAAAAAGCGATTTTAAAACTTGAAATTGAAGGAGTTTTCAAAAGAGATTCAAAAGTAGACTTGAAATTAAAAGTTTTGAAATGACATAGGGTTCTAACTGGGTCAAAACCTCTCTGGATATGGTTCCAACTGAGTGGGCCCACATCGATTTTTGCAAATTTTGAAATAAACACTGAAACAGCTTTGAAAAGAGGTTAAAATTAATAATTGGAATTCAAGATTTTTGAAAACAGAGTCTCAGGCGAACTGGAACTCTGGGTTAGAGTCCTGAACTCTTAGGATTCTAAGATTTTAGATTTTAAAAAGCCAAATGAAAGGTTTTTGAAAGATTTTATCAGAAAATGGTGAAACAAGTCAGAAAATACAGTCAGGGTTAGACTCCTAACTCGATCAGAACTCTGACATAGAGTCCTGAACTAACTGGACTCTGCAAAAATGACCTAATTTTTTTGAAAACAAATGGAAACAAATGAAAATGGAATAAAAACAGACTTCAAAACAGACTCCTGACTGGACTGGGACTCTGGGACAAAGTCCTGATCAGACTAAAACTCTAGATTTTTTTGGTATTTTCTGAAAAACAGTTGAAAGAACTTGTGAAAACAGTTAAAATAATAACAAATATTGGAATAAACCAGAGTTCTGATTCAACTGAGACTCTGAGAACAAAGTCCTGATTGAACTAGGACTCTTATATTTTTGGATTTTCTGATAAGTAAGTGATGGAATTTAAGCAAAGCTTTTGAAAACCAGTGAAAATGAAGTGAAAAATATCAATTTTGGATAGAGTCCTACTTCGATCAGGACTCTGGGGTAGAGTCCTGATTTGATTAGGATTCTAAGATAAAAACTCAGAATTTTAAAATTCTTTGATAAAAGTGCAACAGTTTTGATAGATGAAAAGATTTTTTTGAAAGATTCTTTCAAAATTTGAAATCAGGATCAGAGTCCTGATCCAACTAGGACTCTCTGAACAGAGTCCTGTTTTGACTAAAACTCTGAGTTTCTAACTCATTTTGAAAGATTTGATTGAAAATAGATAAAATAGTTGTAAAAGATTAGAGTCCCAATCCAATTGAAACTCCGAAGAAGAATCCTGATCTGACTGGACTCTTGAAGAAGAGTCCTGATCCAACTAGGACTCTGAAATTTTGGCCAAAACAGAAGATTTTGAAAGGTTTTCTTCAAAAACAGGTAAAAAGGTAGTGAAAAATAGAGTTTTGATCCGACTAAGACTCTGGAAAAAGAGTCCTGATCCAACTAGGACTCTAAGATTTTTGAGATTTTTGATAAGTGAAGGAATCCAGAAGCGACACCACCTAAATGGGCCTCATCTGAGAATTAAAATCAATTGAAATTGAGTTTGAAATGAATCCAGATCGTTTTCTAAGAAAGTATTTCAAAATATAAGGTCCCGGGGGTTGGAAAATGACAGAATGTTGAATAAAAACCCAGGTTTTAAAATTGTTTTTGAAAGAAAAGTTTTAAAAACCTGAATTTGGATTGAATATTTTAAAAACAGGAGTGCTGGATCTCGAAAATGAGATGGGATGACATGCAGTGCTATGCAATGTGATGAAATGATATGCAAAATGTATGCAGTGATATGCAATTACATATGAAATGGACAAACACTGGATGAGGGTGAAAATTTGGGGTGTTTACAAGCCCTTAACCTGGATGGGACAGAGATATGTCAAGATAATCTGAATGGGGAAAGGAGTATGTGATGGCCTTGATGGGACATTTTTGAGGAAACACCTCATGAGATGAAGCTCAAGTAGGATTTTATTCTGGATGGATATACAAAGCATGGATTCCTTGATGAGAAGAACCATGATGGGATTGGCAGAAAATACCTCGTCGAAACGAGACTCAGGTTTAACCCAAACCTGAAAAGGAAGATACCTCGATGTACGAGGTTCAGGCTTAACCCTTAACCTGAAGGGGACGACCATACGGACTCTTCGAGTGGACGGACCATGATGGGACCTTCGGAATTTGAACGAACAAATCCGAAAGGGGTTTTTGCGAAAGGAGAAAGGAAATGGGGCTCCCTAAGCTTGAAAAAGGGAATAGCTTTTGAATTTAATGACCTCTCGCAAGAAGTATAGGTTTTGGCCCTTAGCCTGAGTGGGAACAACCATACGGATTTCTCGAAACCGTGATGGGACAGGAGAGATGCTTCAACTGAATGGGGCAACTCTTCCGGAAGATATAAACAACGCTAGGTTGCACCAAAATGGATATCGAATATTTATTTCATTCTTTAGAATATCTAGAAAATTTTGCCAATAAGATAAATTTATAGTTGACTTCAACGCTTGAAAATGTGCATATGTGTGCAAAAGGTATTCCCTCTTTTACCTAGAGTATTCCCTCCAACGAGGTTAACTCCTCGGTTTTAAGAGTCAAATTCAAAATTTTAACGCTGATGATTTTATTCGAGAAAGCTATCCATTTCCTTGATATGAGAGGAGAAGAAATATTCTCAATTTCATAAAAGCAAGTAATGAAAAGACATTGATGAAAGAATTTTTGCATGAGAAAAGCTGACTTCTAGCAATTTCGGCAGTTTGATATCTAGATGTTTTTCCCATGATGATCTTCTTGCACTCATTTTGAGTCATTGGGCTTTTTCGGGCTTTTTACATCATCCTTTATTTTGGAGATGTCCTGACTTTTCTCTCTTTTTCAAGGAAGGGTATGTCACAAACTCCTTCATCTCGGAGATGCTCTGATCCTTCATTTTCTCAGGGATTATATATGATGGTATTGGCTTAAAGGTCTTTAGATGATAGCAGAAATCAAATATCATTTAGGGTTTGTCGGTAGGTCCATCACACTCGCCTTCATCTCAATGGTGATCTGAACTTTCCCTGGAAGGATCCTTCACAATCTCCTTCATCTTGGTAGATGATCCAAATCTTCTTTGGCCCCGGGGGTCTACTCGCTTAATTCGCCTTCATCTTGACGACAATTGAGAGATCCCTTTTGCAGATATTTGATTGCAACTTTAGAATGAGAAGATATGGATTAAGTGGGTTCTTTTGTAGCTCAGGATATTTCCACTGTCTGATTGCCAGAAAGTCATCTTTAAACACGCGCCATAGACATGATCAATATCAATTCACTTCTGGCTTTTCAATGTCATTGAATATTTCTTTCGCCAATCATACTGAGGACATTTCTTACATCCTTTTGGTTGATCAACAGGAAAAGTTTTGAATTTTACCTCTTTCGCAAAAAGTTTTACCCTTTTGGAAAGAAAACTAGAGGTAAACAGAGGTGATTTTTTTGGGTAGTAAGAATATTGGAATCAACAAGTATCTTTAGCAAATTGGCAAAGCTTTCAAGGATCCTTTGTGAAATAATCACTCAATATAAATTTTGATGAAACTTTGAGTTGAAACTTGGGAAGGAACATTTAGATTTTTATTTTGACCGACCAGCTCGAAAGCAGAATTTTTTTAAAGTACCAGCTCGAAAGCAGGATTTTAATTGATCGACCAGCTCGAAAGCAGGATTTTTTTGGAAGTACCAGCTCGAAAGCAGGATTTGTTTGCCCGACCAGCTCGAAAGCAGGATTTTTTGGAAGCACCAGCTCGAAAGCAGGATTTGTTTGACCGACCAGCTCGAAAGCAGAATTTTGATTGCCCGACCAGCTCGAAAGCAGGATTTGTTTGCCCGACCAGCTCAAAAGCAGGATTTTTGGAAGTACCAACTTGAAAGCAGGATTTTGATTGCCTGACCAGCTCGAAAGCAGGATTTGATTGACCGACCCGCTCGAAAGCAGGATTTGTTTGACCGACCAGCTCGAAAGCAGGATTTGTTTACCCGACCAGCTCGAAAGCAGGATTTGTTTGACCGACCAGCTCGAAAGCAGGATTTTTGGAAGTACCAGCTCGAAAGCAAGATTTGATTGCCCGACCAGCTCGAAAGCAGGATTTGATTGCCCGACCAGCTCGAAAGCAGGATTTGTTTGCCCGACCAGCTCGAAAGCAGGATTTTTGGAAGTACCAGCTCGAAAGCAGGATTTGATTGCCCGACCAGCTTGAAAGGAGGATTTGATTGCCCGACCAGCTCGAAAGCAGGATTTGTTTGCCCGACTAGCTCGAAAGCAGGATTTGATTGACCGACCAGCTCGAAAGCAGGATTTGTTTGACCGACCAGCTCGAAAGTAGGATTTGTTTGCCCGACCAGCTCGAAAGCAGGATTTTGATTGACCGACCAGCTCAAAAGCAGGATTTGATTGACCGACCAGCTCGAAAGCATGATTTGTTTGCCCGACCAGCTCGAAAACAGGATTTGTTTGCTCGACCAGCTCGAAAGCAGGATTTTTAGAAGAGTGATTGATATTAATAGAGTTGTGACCCGAAGGTTTGGAAATGATGGATATTTGATGAAATTGTAACCCGAAGGCTTTGGACTTGATATACATTGATGAAATTGTAACCCTGAAGGCTTGACAAGGATATACATTGATGAAATCGTAACCCGAAGGCTTTGAAAAGGATATACATTGATGAAATCGTAACCCAAAGGCTTTGAAAAGGATATACATTGATGAAATCGTAACCCGAAGGCTTTGAAAAGGATATGCATCTAATGAAATTGTAACCCGAAGGCTTGATAATAAAAGACATTTGATGAGATTGATAAACATTTAATGAGGATGATAGACATGAGGATTTAGGATATAATAGACAATGATTCAGGTATATCCCTTAACCTTGAAAGGGAAAAAGATTTTTGAGGATATACTTGAGACTTGAATTTAAAAGAGATATGACAAGATTTAGGATTTAGGATTTAGATGGACCAGCACATTTGGCTGTATGGGGTCCAATTTTCAGGATTAACCCCTTATCTTGAATGAAATTTAAACAGATAGAAGGAAAATAAAATTTGATGAAATATTGATAAACAATGGAGAAAATTTTTGAGGGAATTTATTTACTTTGTAAAAGAACTTTCTCAAGTAGCATTTGTTGCTCCTATGAGCGATCTCGGGATTATCCCTTATCCTGAGGAAGAATACCTCGAATGTCGAGGTTCAGGTTTATTCCTTAACCTGAAAGGAGAAAGAATAGAATTTAAGAAAAGAAATTTAGAAAAAGAATTCTCATAGGTAACATCATTGCCCCTACGAGAGGTTTCAGGATTATCCCTTATCCTGAATGGGAAACATAGAAAGAATAAACTTTGAGAAGACAGAACAATTTTGAAAAAATGTAGAATATTTGAGGAAATTGATTTATTTTTGTAAAAGAATTCTCATAGGTAGCATTGTTGCCCCTATGAGTGATCTTAGGATTATCCCTTATCCTAAATGGGAAAAAGAATAGAATTTAAAGAAAAATTGATATAAATTTAGAAATCAATAAGAATAGATAAAACTTGTATTTGCAAAAAGAATCCTCATTGGTAGCGTTATTGCTCCTACGAGGGGTTTCAGGATTATCCCTTATCCTGAATGGGAAAAGAATAGAATTTAAGAAAATTTAATGGAGGGAAATTGATATAAATCTAAAAAATCAGTAAAGATTGGCAAAACTTGTATTTACAAAAGAATCCTCATAGGTAGCGTTATTGCTCCTACGAGGGGTCTCAGGATTTTCCCTTATCCTGAATGGGAACACCTCGGACAACGAGGGTCAGGTTTATCCCTTAACCTAAGGGGGAAGAATAAAATTTAAGGAGAATTAATGAAGAGAAATATATAAATTTAGAAAATCAATAAAGATTGATAAAACTTGTATTTGCAAAAAGAATTCTCATAGGTAGCATTGTTGCCCCCTACGAGAGGTTTCAGGATTATCCCTTATCCTGAAATGGGAAAAGAATAGAATTTAAGAAAGTGAAAGAAATTGATATAAATTTAGAAAATCAATAAAGGTTGATGAAACTTGTATTTACAAAAGAATTCTTGTAGGTAACATTATTGCTCCTACGAGGGGTCTCAGAATTTTCCCTTATCCTGAATGGGAACACCTCGGACAACGAGGGTCAGGTTTATCCCTTAACCTGAGCGGGAAAAAAGAATAAAGGAAATACCTCATGGGAAAGAGGCATCAGGTTTATCCCTTAACCTGAAAGGGTACAAGAATTGATAAAATTTAATAGAACTGAGGAAATATTGATAAACTTGATAAAACTTGATAAAACTTGATAAAATTGATGTAAACTTGATAAAATATGAATAAAATGAATGAAACAAATAAAGATATAAAAAATTGACTGAAAATTTACAAGATTTGAGGAAAAGGAGTTTTTCTGATCCTGCCTGCATATGGGATCTTGGAAGGAAAATGTTCATTTAAAGATAAGTGAAAAGTCAATTTGGGAAGAAAATCTACCGTAAGAAGAATGATCAGTGCGAGAACTGATCCTTTAAGAAAGGGAATCATCATGAGAGATCATCATGAGGTTTGATTTCGAAAATAGTGGTTTAAAAACTAGTTTTGAAAGAGAAAACAAACATGAGGTGATGATTTTGAAGACAAATGGTTTTCAAAACCTAATTTGAAAAAAGGAAAATCAACATGTTAGTTTATTTAAAAGGGATTTAGATCAAAATATTTGAACTTTTTGAAGACTTTTGTAGAAACTTTTGAGATTTTATGATTTTGAAAATCCTCATAGGCAATATCATTTCTCTCATGATGGAGGAAAACAAATTTTGAAAGATGACAAGGATTTAAATTTTTTGAAAAATAGCAGGCAGGATCAAAATGATTTTGAAGAAATCAGAAAGAAAAAGGCAATACACATGGGGTTTTAAAAGAGGAAATTTTGAAAAATATATACCCAGGGTTTTTGGAAAATATAAGGAAGATATATACATATATAATATCATTCAATCATAGACATACAAGCAAGGATGTACAAATAGCACTCCCTAAAGCTGACTCTATATGCAATATTTGAAATGGCAAATAGGATCTTAATCCTAACTCTAAGATTTAGATCATCTGATTCCAATCAAGGTACGCCGATATACTCAAGCTGAAGCTCGAAGTACGTGGCATATAAGATATCTCTTCGGTTCTAAGGTAATGGCTTCCCAACATCCTTGAGCACCTACCGATATACCTCGGACTATGGCCCTTAGGTACGTGGTAGGAGTGGTCCAGTTGTGAGGCTCTCTCCCAAACTATAGTTTAGTGAGACAGCCCAGCAACGTGAAGACCGGGACAATATAGGTAGGGATGTTTTCAAAATATGATCAACATGCAATAAAATCAGATGGCTCTAATGCAAGTCCTAAAAAGCTAGATTTAAATGAGAAGAAGCATACACTTGCATACATTGTTTGCATTCAATCCCTAAAATTGAGAAGAGTTGTATTTAAAACCTAGATTTAATGTGAACATGGATAATTCTCCTCAATATGGTCCTACCAAACCATACTTAGATCCTATATGCAATGATGTCTGTTTAGGACAAAATCTAGGCTTCTAAGGTTTGCATGGAAATGAAGCAGACATAAAAATAAAGACTTAGATAATATTAAAGCAAAGCAAAGGCATAGATTCAACCGGACGAAGACGGGTCCCATCTCGGTCGCCAAAACTGTGATCATCGCAAAATTTTTCCTCTTTCGTTGTTTCTCTCTCTTCCTACTCTTTTCCTTTTCCAACCTCTATTTTCCTCCTTTTTGAAGGGAGAAAGATAAAAGAAAGAAAAGAAAGAGAGAAGAGAAAAGAAGAGAAAGAGAAGAGAGAAATTCTTTTGCGCGGTCTCACTTGACCTATATTTGAAAATATTTAGCAAATAACTCGCCTCCGTTTTGAAAATGTTGCGGGAAGATGGAGAGACAGGATTCGCTCGTCGGTACGAGGTTCGACCGTTCCTGGCGCCTTTACCAGGGGTAATCGAACCAAGGATCGAATCTATGCCTTTTGCTTTGCCTAAATATAATCTAAGAATTTATTCTAACTCTAAATGCACAAAGAATCATGCTTGTGCAATGCAAGGATGTATGCTCTTTTGAAAGATATTTTGAAAATTTTCAAGTGTTCTGAGATGAACTTGGTGAAGGAGTGAAGAAAATGATTGAATCTAACTTTAGAACTTGAGATAGATCAGAGAAGTTCTAAGTTTTTGAAGTAAATCAGAGTTTGGAAGAGTAAATGAGAAGGAATGACTTGAAGTTTTAAAATGAGAGGAAATGAAGTTTCAAAGTCAGAAATGGACTTTGAATTTGAACTCTGAATTTTAGGAAAGGAAATGAATACTTGAGATGGAATTGAATCTAGATTTTGAAATTTGAAATTTGGAATGGATCCGAGAAATCCGGATGGTATTTAAGGAATAGAAATGGACTTAAGAAATTCAGATTAGATCCGAAAATGGAATTTGAAATCTAGAATTGGAATTGGATTTTGGCTCCTAAATAGAATGGGATCCGAGATTTGGAATCCAAGATGGACCTTGAATTCTAGATCCTGAAATGGAGTGGATCTGAAGTCTGAGATCCAAAATGTAGAGTTGGACTCTGGATCCTAAGATGGATTTGGATCTGAAGTCTGAGATCCAATGTAAAGTTGGACTCTGGATCCTAAGGTGGATTTGGATCTGAAGTCTGAGATCCAATGTAAAGTTAGACTCTGGATCCTAAGGTTGATTTGGATCTGAAGTCTGAGATCCAAGGTGAAATTGGATTCTGGATCCTATAAGGAAATTGGATCTGAAGTCTGAGATCCAAGGTGAAATTGGATTCTGGATCCTATAAGGAAATTGGATCTGAAGCCTAAGATCCAAAGTGAAATTGGAGTCTGGATCCTAAAGAGGAATTGGATCTGAAGTCTGAGATCCAATATGAGTGTTGAATCCTGGATCCTAAAATGGATTTGGAGTTAAATTCGGAAGATGAATCAAGAACTTCCAAGTTTAATTTGAACTTGGAAAATGATTTTTAAAAATTGAAGCTTGAATATACAAATGAATTTCAAAGTTAAATTGGATTTTAAATTTAAGATAGAATTTGGAGTTTGAAATACAAGATGATTCTGAAGTTTCAAAGTCAACTGGGACTTTGAAATTGAATTCTTGAATCCTTTTGAGAAGTAGAATTGAATTTGAATTTATAAATAGGATTTGATCTGAGAAATGAAGGAAAGAATTACTTGGATTTATGAAAAAGAAATATGATGCAATTTTATCCTAAATGATGAATGAATTTAAATTTTTGAAATTGGATTTTGAAAAGCTATTTCATTCTTTAAATGAATTAAAATAAGATTGAAGATATAATACATCCTTGACTATGGTCATTGAATGTATTATATAATAATCTATATTTAAACTTAGGTGAAGAATGAAATACATTTGGTGCTTTTATAGAGTTTAAAATGAAATTAACTCTCAATATACCCTGACTATGGCCATTGGTATATATATTGAATTAATTCTAAGTTAAACTCTAATAAAAGAAGGAAATATTTGAAAATATGATGATTTTTAAAGAGGATCCAGTGTAGATCCAATGTTATTTTATAAAAGATAAAAATCCTAAGCCTTGTTTACATCCCGACTATGGTCGTTGATGTAAATCATTAACTTAGGATTAATTTACCTCTTACGAAATGGTGCACGTGCCATTCGTGTAGCCATTCATGAATTTTTGAAAATAAAGGAGAAAATATGAGAACAAGTGATTTATGGTATTTATAATGCTCATTCATTCTAAGCTAATACTGAAAATGTAAATATTTCCATTATATCTAGTTATTACAAGTTTGGAAATACAAAGAAATAATGAAATCCTGAAAAGAAATTTCAACAATTCTTGAATACCTCCTGAAAAAGAAAACACTTAGTTAGTATAAAGTGAGAGGCAAAATATTTACATTGAATCTAAGGGTTTCAATAATTAGATAGACATACCTAAATAGGTATTCATATTCAATTAAGAAAAGAATGCATAAGGGTTGGCATATGAGATGCACTGGAAATGTATATGAAGAGCCATGAGAATGTATGCCGAAATGATGCTTTCAATGCTTAACAATAGCAACCTGATTCTCCTGTAAATCAAAAACAGTTTATAATAGCAGATTGATTTGATGTAAATCACTCAATGAGTCTTGATCATATGAATACCAGCAATATTAAACCACCGATTTTTATGACAACATACCCAAATAATTTCAGCACAACATCATCAAGATAGCCATTTAAACAGTATATCCAAGGATATGTGACCATATTCTTTTACTTTTTTCAAACTACCTCTTTCATTGTTCAGAAAATTACCAAATTTTCAATAGCATCTCAAGATTAAGCTAAGGCTTACGGCCAGATGATACATTAATTAAGGCTAGTCGACTCTTCAGTCTCTAAGCGATCTAGCTGCTGGTTACAGACACAATGGCCCCTATCTGTTTCAGGTAATCCGGAACACCTGACTGCTGCATACATTTTACCCTTTTAATGTCATGAAATTCTGAAGTCTCCTCAAGAAATGGTTTCTTAAAGCTCTCAGTGCATATTCCAAATGTTATAAACATCCTCAATAGATGGTTAAGGAGACCCCTGTCGATAGCCTCACCTAATAAGAGTACCATTCACTCTTTTAACACTCTACTGTAGCTTGAACCCACTTATGTAATTTTCTGCTTGCTGTTCATGTTTGTAAAAGAAATTTACAACCCACGGTTTCTAGTTGCAGTCCCACAGTCACAGCCAACCAAAAACAAAGCTTGATGGATTAGCACGGAGCTTTGTCACTGACGAAAATACCTTTAAAATGTTGTTGTTGATGATTAATTTTACAAGCAAGAAATTGCCAGAACTTCTACATATATACAATGTAAACAGGTCAAATGTATCCAAAATAGTTCTGGTATTAGAGTAACATATACCTTACAAAGCATCTTCCTGATTGTTCTCATAAGCATGCGTTTTATATGTCTTTACTAGCAGCTTCCACTGATATCTTGGCATTTGAATAAACCATCTAAGAAAATAATAGACAACCTGAATTCTCAGAATAAAGGGCAATGCAGGAATTGGAGTTTATATGTCTCTGCCGTTACAGACACCACTGCCATCAAGAAGATGTCACCTCTAAATGATTACACATAAGAACTTACTGAGTGATTATTCTATCAACATTTGCGATGAATATCCTTGTGTTTCATCTCCACAGATCAACGATTGGTATGGAATTCGGGATCATCTCTCATATTGCATCCGAAGTAGGGAATTGATGCTGCAAATATAGGAAACAAATGTTAACATGAATTACCCATCAAATGAAAATATATTACAGAACTTACAAAACAATGATGATGATGGCATTGCATCCAAAGTAGGGAATTAATCATCATTTGCTGGAGCATGTTGTATAGAGTCAGTAACATGATTAGAAAAAAAAAAAGGACTTATCTGGGCTTGAACTATCTTAAAGAATGACAGATTCTGAATACTTCTTTAAACAGGCACAAGCTCCAGCTCCAGCAACATCAAACCCGAGCCAGGTGATTTTGTTCTATTAATTGTTGTATATGGGTCATCATATCCTGGCCTTTGACAGTAGTGACCGTCACTTGGGCACACATATCTTGAAAAGTTCCAACAGCAAATCTTTTGCAAATCATGAAAATCAGGAGTTTATACTTTCAAGGAAACTATGGGAAAGTCATGCCATTTCATGAGTGGACCCTCAGCCATGATCATATAAGCTAGGATCATTTTAGAGAGCTTTTCACAGTATCAAATAAGAGACGCAATATGGCAATGGTGAATCTATGGTTGTGCAAGACTGTTATGGATATTGTGGGTAAATAATGGACAATGCATTGTGCAAATGGCATGTGCTGTGAAGTGTAGTGCTTCTATATAAATATGTACTGCTGAAATGGATACCTGGCAGGTGAAGAAACAAAAACATACAACAATGGAGATGGCACTATGGACCTGAGTTTTTGCAAAAGGAATTTGATAGGTCCTAATAATACCAACGAAGGGGTCTTGATGGGGTACAACGAGAAGATAATGTACAGTGCGAACCAATCAGCTCAGAAGTTCTTCTTTTTGCAACATCAACAAACCTTCCTCTAAGAACCGATACCCCTGCTTGAAATGCAGACAAAGTCTCCATCGATGTTGGCCATATAATCATCATACATTGGTCAATCTGTAAAAAAAAAAAGAAGCATATTGATTATGAAAATATCATTCACGTGAGCAGATAAATGAGAATGGATATATCAAGGCATCCATTCATTTTGGATTCGATCCATCATTCCTCTCTATAGCCAAGCTCCACGTACTTCTGCTTATAACCACTACTGAAAAATCCCTCCTCATTAACTCTTTCGACCTATTTATAGCTTCACGCATCATCCCCTGTGTACAGTATATGTCAGTGATGATCATTATAACCTATTGGATTTACCATAAAATTCTTCTGGATTCAGATGCTTGTATCTAATGAGCCGATCCCTTCACTTCTCAGAGGGGATCTGTAACAGAATTTTCAATTTAGACTTACACAACAAACATTATTTATCCTGTCAGCATAAGTTTTCAATTTTGATATAAATCTCAGAGGTGACAACATAAATTTCCTGCAAAGCGATAGTCAGAACATTGGATTTTAGTGTGATCTCATGATATACATATAAAAAAAATGCTGGAAAATGCAAGCCACATGATCTTGATTAGCGAGGTAAGAAAAGCAGAACAGAATGCTTATGATGCATCTTACTGGTTCACCTTTTGATGACAAATGCTCACGGGGTCAAGTAGACAGGCAAAGAACCCAATAATAAATGAAAGTCCATAGATACACAGTCTGATGATCAGGAGATCAACCTTTTATGACCATGTTGAAGGCCTTGATGGCTTCAACTCCTTGTTATTCATTACACAATGCCGGAACCAACAAGAGAACAAACCCCCTTTAACATTTTACTTACTTACTGTGGGCATTACTAATCAAAAGAATGAATACAAGTTTTCATAACCTACATAATTGAGATTTGCTCAACACTATGGAGGCAGTTGATTTGCATGAAACAGAGAATCAAAGGAGAAAGAAGGAAGAGAATAAAAAAAAAAAGAGAGAAAAGAAAACGAAGATGAAATAATAATAATAAAAAAAGATAAAAATAAAAAAAAGTATAACAAACAGGACTAATAAACAAAATTAATTGGTGAAGCATACTGAGACAATGAAGATAACCTACAACAGAGTAAAACAACGAAAAGGAAAGAAAGGCTAGATCGAAAATACAGAGAAAACTAAAATCCACGAAATAGACAATGGAGATGAAGCCAATGGACAGAATTCATTGCTATGGATTGTAATGGTGTTCAAAATAATGACAACAAATACAAATAATAAAAACACAACCACAAATCTACAGTCGAAGAGAAAGAATGATCATCAAACATCATTAAAACAAGAAATTGAATCTGCAAGAAATCATAAATTGAAATAAAAGAGAAAATGGAGTCTGAATACAGGAAAATACTGAGTCAATCGACATTCAAATTACTTAAATTAAAAAAAGAGAAAAGAACAAAATAAAATAAGATAAAAAAAAGAGCAAATGTTGGAATCAAACATTCCTTTTTGCTGTAGCATCTGATGGGTCGACATTCGCATAAGCAACTCGACACCATCAATGATGCATCAATGTCAACTAAAAAAAAACACAACGATGTGCCTTTAGTGCTGAAATAAGTCATCCTTTGCTCTCCTTTTTACATGCCTTGTACTCAAGTACAGGCTGATCGGGGTGAGTAAATTGAATGTGTCACTCACGACAAAGCATACAAGCGTAATGCTCATACATCCAATCTATGCCAGAATCACATCATAACCGACCATATCCAAAAGGATAAGATTGGCAGGGAGGTTCTGCCCTACAATCATAACCTCTACTCTGGATAGATAGGTACGAGCGATAGAACTACCACTTGAAGGTATGATAACTTCTAGAATATATCCCAAAGAAGTCGGCGTGACACCAATCAAATTCGCAAAACATACAGATACGAAGGAATGCGTAGCACCAGTGTCAAAAAGAACTTTAGCATCAAACTTTGCAATAGGGATTGTACCTTCAATGACATTGGCATCTTCTTGCAACTCCTCTGTAGAAGTCGCATACACGCATCTAGTAGCTTTCTTCTATCCTTGCACCTGGGACTACTGGGGTCACTGCTGCTAAGGCTGATGTGGTCCTCTAGGAACAGGGGCAGCTCCCTCCTGAGTTGGCCTCATAGGGAAATCTTTGATGAAGTGGCCCTGTTTCCCACATCTGATACATGCACCCGAGAGTCTGTAGCAGACTTCAGGATGCCTCTTGTTGCAGTGCTTACATACTGCATAAGATTGTGGTGCTTGTGTGCCGCCCTGTTGTCCCTTGGCCTTCTTTGCGGGTGGCGCCTTATGACTCTCTGCAATTGGTCGAGGGGCCTTATTCCCACTGCCCTTCGACTTGTCAAAATGACTAGGCTGAGTCTTCTTAGAAGACTTCCAGTCATCCTGCGTCACAAAGACATCGTTACGATCTATCAAGATTGTTTTTGGAAAAAACCAAAAAGTAGGTTCTAATTTTCCCCACCTGTAGTACTATGGCCATCTCGATGGCTTGGTTGAGGTTTTGAGGATGGCTGGTCAGCACTCTCGTGCTCAGGCCATCACGTAACCCATGCTCATACTTCTTAGCCCGTGCCTCGCCAGTGGTATAAGTATGCGGGCAATACTTCTCTAAGTGTCGAAAGCGTGTAGTGTACTCCACCACCTTCATAGACCCCTGCTGAAGATCCAAAAACTCCTACATCTTGCGATCATGTGCGTACTGGAGAAAGTAGGTGTCCAGGAACACCATTGTAAACTCCTCCCATGTGAGGGTGCGTCGCTCGTCAGGCATGTAGCGTACCTCGCAGGTTGTCTCCCACCAGCTCTTGGCATCACCCTGGAGCCGGTAGGTGGCAAAAGAAACCTGCCTCTCAGTGGGAACCTCGAGAATCTCAAAAATCTCGCCTATGGCGTGGACCCATTCCTCCACCGCATCCAGATCTTCCTTACCAGTAAAAGCAGGAGGGCTCAACTCCATGAAGCGCTTGTATGATGCTCCATTGGTTGTGACAGCTGGTGTCGCAATGTAACCATCATGTTGATGGCCTGCACCATTTCCATTACCCTCGTTGTTGGCATGGTTCTGACAATAGGCCATTAGATTCGCGAGGGCTTCAAAAATGAAGTCCCTCTGAGCTGTCTAACCTGGGGGCTGTCTTCCGGCCATCTACAAACACACACATGGATTCAGATTACTTATAAGTTGGGCATAAATCAAAAATTCTTATTCATGTAACCGTATCAGATCTACGTTCTAATTCTTGTTGCATTTATCAATAGAAATAATTACAGACATACAATTTTCACAACAAACCATCAAAACAAATAAAAATGGAAGCATACTTATAACGATGGTGGTCGGTTGGACGAGCTTTGAGCCATACTTTCCTTATGCTTTAATGTCATGTTTGTAACACCCCAATTTTTGTAACCCGAAAAATGGTGGATTTTTTTTTGTTTGAAATACATTTAAATCTTTTAGCAGTTAACAGTGGAAAAATGCATTGGGTACAAAACTTGGCATGCTACTACATATGAACACTTGCAAACATATAATTATGGAATTTAAAATTTAACAACTAATTAACCATGCATGAAATAAAATCAAAGTTTCACAATATCCAAAATTAATCACATTTGTCCTTGAATTAAATTAAAATAAAACTAGAGTTCAGAATCCATGAAGCAGAGGAAAGATAGGCTCAGTCCCCATCACAACCTTCCGCCTTCGCACATAAGTATCTACTCTTCACCTGAAAAATATTAAACCATATAGGGTCAGACAAAACATGTCTTAGTAGAGTGAAATATGCTAAACTTGTAAGACAGAATTACAAGACAAAGATTTCAATAGAGATTTCATGGTTTAACATTTAATTTAACTTAAACAATCATACAACTAATTATGCATGTTTAGAATTTTCACATTTAACAGAAAAACATTAATCCATACATTTAAAATACAAAATGCATGAACAAATAATATGCATGACTTACCATATGTAGAAGCCCTTCAATGCATGCATATTTTCTTATCTTTAATTATATTTTCTTAATTAGATGATGCATGCGATGCCAAATTAATGCACACACCATTTAAGTTATCACTTCTTAACCCTGCTGATACGATGCAGAGAGACATTCTCAGATCAGGACCATGACACAGGACGTGTTTTACATACAGGGGTGACTTTAGCCTGGTCAGGTCCATTCACTAAGACAGGGTGAGGGACATTAATACGAGAGAGATTCCCAACACCTTTCAACCCGATGCATTAGTTTTTCCTCATGAATACTATAACCTCTACGTTGCAGTCTAATACAGAGGTTTTTCTCCTAAAATCATGGGAGGGGAGGAGAAACCTTCCGCGCCCATAACAGACTTGCCCCACTAAGTTTTATATCATTTGCTACTCTCCCAGCAAGTATCTTGGGTTTTAATGTCACATGATTACTTGATTACAGTCTTACTTTTCATGTAACATTAACTGGAACTACTTTATGATCATGGATGCATTTTTATAAAGTATTGAAAAGATTTGCTTAATACACTTATAACAGAAACTTGAGCACATGCGAGGTAAGAATATCTTAGTTATTTTTATACACCATATGGCACATGTATAGGGCAAATACAATAAGAAGCATGTATATGAACATCCTCATCAATAAAGCAATCATATCATCATGATAAGTAAGCATGCATGTAGCCCACATATTTTCAGAATCAAAACATAAACTTGCATTCATTGGATCCTTAGACCCTTGACCTTAACTGTGTAGACTTTTATTAACAATCCATGTCATAATCATATAAAATTTGCATAAGATCAAACCTGCATAATTATTCACATATTGCATACTAATTCAATGAAGAAATCACATAAAAACATATAAACTATGCATCTGTTGAACCTTGGTCTATAAATTTGCCCTAAATTTATCAATTTCTTAACTCTTCCTGACTGGTACAGAGCTCACAAAATTTTTTTGGCTCCATAAACAGAGCTGAAATTTTTTCAGTACATAGGAAATTTTGTTATCTATCCATAGCCACAAACTGTTTGTAAAAATTTCTTTATATGAGGGAGTTATGAATATTTTACTACAAACCTATCAGTTTTTGTTTCGACTGTTACAGGGATATACTCGGATTATAAACCATGCCCAAATTTCTACAGTAGATGAGAAATTGTGTTATCTTTCCAACGCAATAATCCGTTTGTCAAAACTTCTCCGAACGAGGGAGAAACAACCATTTTACTGAAAGAAGGTTAAGTCAGAAACCTGAAATTTCTGAGATTTGCATTCGAGTGCATCAAATCGAGTCACGCGAATCCCAGGAAAATTCAAAAGAAGTAGGCAATATGCGTGAAATAAAATTCAGAAAAATATACAATATTCACAGTAGATGAAAATATTCATATTCTATCAACCCAAACCAATATTTGCATAAAAATCATGGCAGAAATTGAATACTAACTATTTTTACAAATCTATTTTATGAGAAACCAATTTTTATGAAAAAACTGATTTCAAAAAGGGTTTTCTTTAGAGGAAAACATGTTTTTGCCATGGATCATTAGATCTGAGTCAAACCCACGGTTACGAAGGTTTGATCATGATGAATACTCATGAAAAAGCATAGAAATCGATGCCAAGAACTCTGTTCTTGCAAGAATAGCATAGAAAACCTACCTTTTATTGAAGAAAACATTTTTTTATTGTTGGATGGATCTTTTTGCATGATCCGTTTGATCAGCTCCTTCTTCCATCAAGGTGGGGACCTTAGATGACCTCCACACACCCCTTGAAGTCTGGATCTTGCACTCAAGAATCAAAAGAAAACCCTAAAAAAAAAGGAAAAGGGAAGGGAAAGAGAGAAGAGAGAGAAGAGGGGTTTTGGGGGAGAGAGAAGCTCTAAAAAATTTTCCAGCCCAAATGAGGGAGGCGTGAGCTACAAGAGGGTTTTATAACCCCTCTTGAGTTAGGTCATGGGCTGGAATTAATTCCAGCCCTTGATCAACATAAGGAAAGTCATTTGGAGCCCTTGATCTCCACTTTGACTATTCAAGCTTTAAATAAACTTGAATTTCTCTCTACCTTTATTTTCAAAATAAAACTTGAAGTAGGATGCCACATAGGATGGGATGACTCACCTATGGGCCCCTACTAAACTATAAAATATGTTTAATTTATGAAAATCTATTATATTAAATCATAATTATATAATTATTAAATTTCAATTAAAATCATTTTTGTTCTATATAACCACAAACCATGTGAAAATGTAAAGGCATTAAGTATAAACTAATTCCAACTTATTAAGCATAATAATATGTATATTTTTTAAAATCTAATTTTGTTAATTCACATCATTTAAATAAATTTACTTAAAGAAAAATCAAAATTTTCTTTTTAAGAGAAACGTTTTCAAATATCATCACTTACGATTTTCTCTAATATCTGTGAACACCACAAAATTTTCAAAATATTGTAAATATTCTCTTTTTGCCACTAACCCTATTTTTTTTAAGTAATTTAGTCAGTTTTAAATCTAAATTCCTCAGATTTTACTGAAATTAAAATCATTTTTATACATCTAACTCAATTTTGAATCCATATCTGGATAAAAGATCCAAATCTGAACCTCGTTGTCCGATTTCCAAATTGAAATTACAAAAATACCAAAAATGGCTTTTTGAGAAAGTTTTCAAGACAAGAGCCCTGTTTTTGAAAATTTGAAAAGCTTGCAACGGTTTCCTCTCGAGCTCCGTCTCGATTGCGTTCTGTCTCGCTCTCACACTTTGGCTCTCTATTTCGCACTTTCTCTCTCCATCTCGTTCTCTTTCCATCTCAGATTCTCCCTTTGTCTTGTCTCAGTCCTGCTCCCTCTCCCTCATGCAAGTCCGCTCTCCAGAAGCCTCCCCATTGAGTTCCTCCACCGCCCATCGCGCAACCGTCGCTCCCTTCACCACCCTTTATCTCCAACGGATGCCTTGCTTCCAGATCTTTTCTCTTCTGCACTATCTTGCAGGCCCGATTCCCCCTTCTGGAGAGTTCTCTTCTCCAGCCACCATCGATCAGGACCTTTAGCCTTCACCCACCAACGACCCTCCTCCCCGTCTATAAAAGGACAAAGGAAGGAGCCTTGAGGGGGGGATCGCGTCTCAAGCCATCATCGATCGATTGCAATCCGACTCTCGCCACACCATCTGCTTCTTCTTCCTCTGCTGGTCCAATTTTTTTAGTACCTGCATAGCATCGTCCTTCCCTTCTTCAGAACCCTGCAAAATCAAGGTAAGACCCCTTTCACTTTTCTCCCTTTTGCCTTCCAATTTTTTTTTTTTATGATTCTCGTACTTCTCATTTTTGCCTCATTGAAGCATACCCATAGCACTGATCTTGCATATAGCAAGCATCGGTCTATGTAAATATGCAATATCGAATGGATCATTGCATTCCAACATTCTTTTTGTTTCTGTGGTTCATTTTATATATATATATATATTACATTTGTGCTATCTTTTGTTTCTCATTTCTGTAATTTCATTCGGATATCATCATTTGCATACGCTGCATTTACTTTGAAATACATGCCAATCCCTTGGTTGGATTCTGGTTTTCATCTGGTGCTAATTTTGTTTGCGTTGGTACATTCCTTTTTTTTAGTGCATTTTGTTGATATCTTACTACATTGTGAATTTGCCTTTCCCATTATGCTTTAATACCTTATTATGTCCATGTTTTCCTGATGATCTTGTGAACATTGTCTCATATTTGCATTTTTTATTTTATAATCCCGATGGATTAGACCATCAAGTTATTTCTCTGAGATTGGTTTTTCCTGCTTTGCTTTGATTATATTCAACGTTATTCAAATGCATCTGGGCATTACGTTTGCTTCTCTCACTTCAGCATCGTCACCTTTGTTTTATTTTGATGTCTTCTGTATCGATCATGAGATCCTTCATAGTTTTCCACTTCACAATCTTTCACAATTTACAGTAGTTCATTGTGATCATCGCAAAATTTTTCCTCTCTTTATGGTTTCTCTCTTTTCCTTTTCTAACCTCTATTCTCCTCCTTTTTGAAGGGAGAAGAATAAAAGAAAGAAAATAAAGAGAGAAGAGAAAAGAAAGAAAGAAAGAGAGAGAGAAGAGGAACTATTTTGCGGGTTTTCACTTGACCTTGATTTGAAAAATATTTAGAAATTTAACTCTCCTCCATTTTTGAAAATATTGCGGGAAAATGGAGAGACGGGATTCGCTCGTCGGTACGAGGTTCGACCGTTCCTGGCGCCTTTACCAGGGGTAATCGAACCAAGGATCGAATCTATGCCTTTTGCTTTGCCTAAATATAATCTAAGAATTTATTCTAACTCTAAATGCACAATGAATCATGCTTGTGCAATGCAAGAATGTATGCTCCTTTTAAAAGATGTTTTGAAAATTTCCAAGTATTCTGAGATGAACTTTGGTAAAGGAGTGAAGAAATGATTGAATCTAACTTAGAACTTGAGATAGATCAGAGGAATTCTAAGTCTTTGAAATAAATCAGGATTCGGAAGAATAAATGAGAAGGAATGACTTGAAGTTTTAAAACGAAAGGAAATGAAGTTTCAAAGTCAGAAATGGACTTTGAACTTTGAATTTGATTTTAGGAAAGGAAATGAATACTTGAATTTAGATTTTGAAGTTTTAAATTGGAATAGATTGAGGAACTCAAATGATATTTAAGAATAGAAATTGATTTAGGGAGTTCAGATGAGATCTGAAAATGGAATTGGATTTGAAATCTAGAATTGGGAATGGAGTTGGATCTAAAGATGGATTTAAGATCTGAGATCTGAGATCCAAGATAAAATTAGGTTCTGGATCCTAAGATGGATTTGGATCAGAAGTCTAAGATCCAACATGTGATTGAGTTCTGGATCCTAAAATGGAACTGGATCTGAAGTCTGAGATCCAATGTAGAGTTGGATTCTGGATCCTAAAGGGGATTTGGATCTAAAGTCTAAGATCTGATGTAGAATTGGACTCTGGATCCTAGAATGGAAAATTGGATCTGAAGTCTAAGATCCAAAGTGAAATTGGTTCTGGACCCTATAAGTAAATTGGATTTGAAGTCTGAGATCCAATATGAGTGTTGAATTTTGGATCTTAAAATGGATTTGGAGTTAAATTCAGAAGAGGAATCAAGAATTTCTAAGTCTGATTTGAATTTGGGATCTTAAAATGGATTTGGAGTTAAATTCAGAAGAGGAATCAAGAATTTCTAAGTCTGATTTGAATTTGGGAAAAGGAATTTTAGACATTGAATTTTGAATATACAGATGAATCCCAAAGTCAATTTAGACCTGGGATTTGAAGCTTGAAATGAATCAAGAATCTCAAAGTTAAATTGAGCTTTGAGTTTGATTGGAGCTTTTAAAAATGAATTTGAAATTTCAAAGTAAAATTGAACTTTGAAAATGAATTTGAATTAGAAATTTTGAATATGAAATGAATTTGAAATCTCAAAGTTAGATTGGACTCTGAGATGAAAAATGAAATAGAATTGAATAAGTTTGAAGATTGATTGAAGAAGATATTTACATCACTTGGAGTTTTGAAAGAGGAATTTTTGAAAATATGATGTAGTTCTATTCTAAATGATGAATGAATTTAAATAATTTGAAATTGGATTTGAAAAGCTATTTCATTCTTTAAATGAATTAAAATAAGATTGAAGATATAATACATCCTTGACTATGGTCATTGAATGTATTATATAATAATCTATATTTAAATTCAGGTGAAGAATGAAACACATTTGGTGCTTTTATAGAATTTAAAATGAAATTAACTCTCAATATACCCTGACTATGGTCATTGGTATATATTTTGAATTAATTTTAAGTTAAATTCTGATAAAAGAAGAAAAGATTTAAGGAAAATATGATGAATTTTGAAAACGGGTCCAGTGTGGATCCAATGTTATTTTGTAAAAGATAAAAATACTAAGTTTTGTCCACACTCTGACTATGGCCATTGATGTGGATCATCAACTTAGGATTGATTTACCTCTTACGAAATGGTGCACGTGCCATTCGTGTTCTACCATTGTGAGATTTTGGAAAATGAAGGTAAAAGCATGAAAATAAGCAATTAATGATATTTACAATGCTCATTCATTCTATCTAAAACAGGAAAGATAACTATTATTTAAACTGAATCTGAAAATGTCAAGGCTTTCTAAATCAAAGAAGAAATCCTGCAAAACAAGAGTTAGCCTAAACAAGAGACAACACATCACAAGAGATATTTTGATGGAAGTTTTAAGACAGTATGATGGAATGTATATACCTGAACAACATATATATATATATATATATTATTTAATGTAATGCAGTCACACACGTTGGACTAATATATGAGTGAAAGATGACATTTGCATGTGCAGCAGGTGCCATGTTGATGAAGAAAGCGTGGGTGTTGTGCAATAGTGGAGGATGTAGGTACGACCTAATGATATACATGGGATATAGTGAAAATGAAGAGGTGGATGTACTGTTATGACTGCATATGCTGTAGTATGTAAATGTAGTATGGAAGATGATGGTGTGTAACAATATATCTAAAAGTTACAGCTATTTAACATGTTCTGTGAAGTGTAAATGCTATGCCACAGGAGATAGATAATGAGATGAGAGCTAAATATTGGGGTATATAGAAGGTGAAGAGATGTTGCAAAAGGGTGAGAGGTTTTGTGTTAATGCCATAGTGGTGGCTGTAGGGGAAGCATAGGTAATGTTACAGGAGATGTAATGTACAGGTATTGCAGAGAGGGTGGTACAGAGGACTGTGCAATGATGTGGCAACAACAAGGGAATAGATTGGACTCAAGTTTGCTGCAGGCAGCACTGTAGCAGTGGGCAAATAGCTGAAAGATGTTGACAACAAGGTGCAGCAGGTCCATAGGGGGTGTGATGGGCTGGAGTTTGGTTGTAACCCTTGTCCTATGACATATATTTTGCAGATACATTCCCAGGAAATCAAACCTTTTCCACCATATGCTTGTTTGGATTTGGCACCACTTTCAGGAGAGGAACATAAGTTTCTAGCTACCTGAGATGGATTGAAAGCAGATGGCATTCAACAATTTGGACTTCTGGAAGGTTCGACATGACTGGTCAAAAAGGGCTTCGATCAGAATTGCGGCCTTACTGGAGATGACCTGCACACAACATTATTCTCTTTATCAGTTTTATGACATTTCTATTTTTATGAACCTCTTGTTGTATCTAGTGTTTGTGAGTACTGTTTTCATATTCTGATAACCGTTTTGCAGATGTGGGTTGTAGTAGATCGATAACAACTTGATTTTTTGTTAGCTGGTTCCTGCAAAAATGGTTACTACTAACAACGCAAAACCCCCTCATTGGTGCACAATCTAGGTGGTTGTAGCATGAGAACTTGGGTGCACATCAATGTAGATTTTGGGCAAATAATAATAATAATAAAAAAAATAGTACCATGAAGATGAATATCATATTATAAAGGAAAAATGCAGGAGTATAGAACATGGGTAACAATGGGATCAAGTGTTTAATAAACTACATTGAACATGATTTCATCATTGGAGGGTAGCTGTGGGAGAATCCGAGAGGCCTTTTGCCAGAGATTTTATTGAAACCTGTATTCACGGCAAAGCCTTGCAAATCTCGGCATATGAAACCAATCGAGCCATGGAGTAATTCATCAACTGATAGTCCCTGAGTAACAATCCATAAGATATCTTATCAACTGATAACTCCTCTGCTATCAAAGGGAAGTGCAATGGACTAAAAAGGTTATTCAACACCACCATGACAGACTGTTTCAGAAAATGCAATTACTAAACAGGTCGACAAATCTCTGTTCATATCAAAATGAACCATACACCAACTGGAATCTACCCGTGCAGGCTATTCAAACCTGGATCAACCGATGGAATATTCTTTCATTCGCTCAACCCCTTAGGTATGATTCCATTAATGCAATAAAAAGACACAGTTGAGGTGTTGGAGTAGCCTTTTGATACAACTTGTCAAATGCCTGACTGATTTTGCCATAGCCTGACGAATAAGGCCAAGTCCATCTTCGAGCAAACATGTCTTCAAAAACATCAAATAGATCAAAACGTGAAACAAAACCTTGGATCAAGTTTACACTTACATGCCTTCTTCTATCTCCCCCCCTTTTTTTTTTGCTCGGTATGTTCATGGGCTTTTAATCATTCTTCATCTTTTCCTTCAGACGTAAGGACGTGAGGAGACGCAGGTAATGTTACAGAAATAAATAGGGAAAACATGGTGCGATGTTGGAAGAACCTTATGTTGTACACATATGAAATAAATCAATAAAATAAATACAACAGAACCAAGAATGCTAGTGAGGGTGTTCACGATGTTACAGGACCATTTAACGCAGAGTGGTGTGAACTAAGTAAGAGAGTTCAAACGAATCTGAATATATGACGATGGATATATTTTAATGAACGATCCGGCGTGGAGAATAAAATTGGACCAGGGCTTAAGAAAATATACTAAAGATAAATAATGAATATAATCAATATCTATTTGCAGTATGCAGAAAATCAGGATGGGAGCAGGAAATTGCCAGTGTGAACCGAAGCTGAAGATCGATAAATAGTGGAAACAAGAAGACGAAAATTACAGACAAACAACAAAAAAAAAAAAAGAAAGGAGAAGAGAAAAAGGAAACAAAAAAAAAAATTCTGTTGGAATGAACATTCCATTGATATCGCATAGGGTGGGTCGATGTTGCACAGGCAACTCAACGCCATCGGTAATGCATTAATGGGGCAAAACTATAAATTCAAAAGCAAATTAAAAAAAATAAGAGGGAATGGCTCTTACCTTGGCTTGGCAGGGGATTAGAGTCTCTCTCTCAGATGACTGCAGAGGAGGCGCTCTTGCAGAGAGACCCTTCTTCTGCTCTTGCAGGGGAAGCCTCAGGGGAAAGAAAGGGGAACGGGAAGGATACTTACCTTGATCTTGTTGCAGGGATGGTTTCCTTGCTTTGGTTAATTCAAAGAAACCAATAGGAGGGTTGGAAATGAAAGGAATCGGCTCAAATGGAGAGGTAAGAGATGAATGAATGCTTAACGATGATGGATGCTAGAGAGTGGATGGAGGGGTAGGAGATGGATGTGAAAGAGGGAAGCCGGGTTGTGGATGAAATCGATGAATGAAAAATGGATGATCGTGGATCGATGCTTCTTCCCCCCCCTTAGAAAAACCTTCCGCCCTCTTCTTAAAGAGAGAAGGGAAGCTTCCTGTAGGGGAATCGGTTAAGGATCTATGGAGGAAAATGAATGGCTGTTTTGAAGATGGACGATGGTGGGGAGAGAGGAGAACGTGCGGGAATGATCCGTTGTGGATTTTCCCTTTTTCCACAAAGAGGTTTCCTTTTTAGGAAGTTTTTGAAAAATGGCTGAGGTTTTTGGCAAAATGGTTTAAAAAAAAAGCTTAAAATCCTTCATTTTTCTTTGTAGTCTTTCCGAATTTTTTGGTTTTTTGTATTTTATTTTTATTTTTTTGTAATTTTGTAATAGAAAAACTAAGATAAAAACAAAGTTTAAAACACTAAATTTTTGTATTTTTCTAAGAAATATTTTTAAAAAAAATGTTTTCCCGAGAATTTCAGGCCATTTTGGGAAAATTTCTTCAGAAGAAGAGGTTTGAACCCAGGTTTTGAGAAAATGTTCGAGTTTTGACACTCGAATCGAGAAATACAATGTGATGGATCCAAACGAATGTCGAATGGACTATCCGAGCTATTTAAAGGCTATTTTTGGTATTTTCTATAATTTTAATTTAAAATTTGAACAAGGAGATTCAGATTTGGATCTGGACAATGGATCCAGATCCAAAATCAATTCAAACATATAAAATGAATTTGATTTCAGTAAAACTTGAGAAATGAACTGGAATTTATATTTAAAAATGACACATTTGCTCAAAAAATGAATTTAGGGGCAAGAAGGGAATATTTAAAAGAGTTTTAAAAAATTTGGGGTGTTCACAGATGCCCCTCTTTGCTACTAAGCCGGTTGAAAGCCGAGCTTAGTGGCAAAGAAAACACTCCAAATTTTGAAAAAAATGCCCCAGTCAGCAGATCTGAACTGGGTGTGGAAGAATTATGGCTTTTCAGGCTTAAAGCTTTGTCCTGAATGACTTGGGGAGATGAAATCCTCGGAAGTGATATAACTGAATAATGGAGATGAGGACATCGTGATGGGACTTTGGGTGAAGACCCCAAAATGATGAAAGATATGAATTTGGATCAAGTCTCATGGGTGAGACAAGGTCAGCTTTTTGAATGACTCAGGTTTAGCCCTTGACCTGGATGGGACAAATATATCTCAACATAACCTGAATGGGGAAAGGAATATATGAAGATCTTGATGGGACATTTATGAGAGAATGCCTCGCGAGATGAAATTCAAGTATGATTTTATTCTGGATGGATATACAAAGCATGGATTCCTCGATGGGAAGAATCATGATGGGACTGGAGGAAAACGCCTCGTCGAAACGAGACTCAGGTTTAACCCAAACCTGGAAAAGGAAGGTACCTCGATGCACGAGGTTCAGGCTTAACCCTTAACCTGAAGGGGACAAACATATGGAATCCTCGAGTGAAGAGACCATGATGGGACCTTCGGAGTTTGGACGAACAAATCCGAAAGGGGTTTGCGAAAGGAGGAAGGAAATGGGGTTCTCTGGAGTTTGAAAAAAAAAAAGGATGATCTTGGGCGTCTCATTGCTGACACTGAATCCAACTTTTGAATTTAACGATCTCTCGCAGGAAGTACAGGTTTTGACTCTTAACCTGAGTGGGAACAACCATACGGATTTCTCGAGACCGTGATGGGACAGGAGAGATACTTCAACTGAATGGGGTAACTCTTCAGGAAAATGGAAAGTAAGGAGATGTGAGACAAAATGAAGGATGAATAAGGTAACAGGGGGTGAATCTTTCGACGGGGTGAAAGATGAATAAGGCAAACTTTTTATCAAGAAGATGAATCTATTGACAAGGCAAAAAGATAGAAGCGGACCAATCCTTTGGACAGGAGAAGATGAGAGCGAGAATATGAAGATGGCGATGAAGATGGCAATCCTTTTAGCCAGGAGAAGGTAAAATATGAAGATATGAAGATGGCAATAGTAAGAAAAAGGCGAAATGTGAAATAAGAAGAAGGCAATCATTTTAACAAGGAGAAGGCAAGATATGAAATATGGAGGAGGCAATCCTATTGACAAGGAGAATGTAAGATGTGAAATATGAAGAAGGCAATCCTTTTAACAAGGAGAATGTAAGATGTGAAATATGAAGAAGGCAATCCTTTTGGTAAGGAGAATGTAAGATGTGATATAGGAAGAAGGCAATCCTTTTGGTAAGGAGAAGGCAAAATGTAAGATATGAAGAAGGCAATCCTTTTAACAAGGAGAAGGCAAGTCTCTTGACAGAGCGAAAAACGAAGAAGGCAATCATTTAATCAAGGAGAAAGGCAAATCTTTTGACAACGCAAAAGGACAGGGAAGGCGATCCTTTTATTAAGGAGAAGGTAAGTCTTTCGACAGAGCGAAAGACGGAGAAGGCGATCCTCTTATCGAGGAGAAGGCAAATCTCTCGACAAACCGAAAGACGGGGAAGGCAATCCTTTTAGCAAGGAGAAGGCAAGTCTTTTGACAGAGCGAAAGACGGAGAAGGCGATCCTCTTATCAAGGAGAAGGCAAATCTCTCGAAAAATCGAAAGACGGGGAAGGCAATCCTTTTATCAAGGAGAAAGGCAAATCTTTTGACAACGCAAAAGATGGGGAAGGCAATCCTTTTATCAAGGAGAAGGCGAGTCTTTCGATCAAAGTGAGAGACGGAGAAGGCAATCCTTTTATCAAGGAGAAGGCGAGTCTCTCGACAAAGCGAAAGACGAAGAAGGCAATCCTTTTATCAAGGAGAAGGCGAGTCTCTCGACAAAGCGAAAGACGAGGAAGGCAATCATTTAATCAAGGAGAAAAGCAAATCTTTTGACAACGCAAAAGATGGGGAAGGCAATCCTTTTATCAAGAAGAAGGCGAGTCTTTCGATCAAATCGAGAGACGGAGAAGGCAATCCTTTTATCAAGGAGAAGGCGAGTCTCTCGATAAACCGAAAGACGGGGAAGGCAACACCAAGATGTATCAAAACAGATGTCATGTTCTTATTTCTTTATCAGGAAAGCTGGAAAATTTTGCCAAAATGATAAAATTTTCAGTTGCTTCAAGGTAATTTTAAGGTAAGCACTTTTTGGAAGATGTTCCCTTTTCCACCTAGAGTATTACCCCAACTAGGTTAACTCTATAGAATCCAGGATCAAAGTCAAATTTAGTTGTTGGTCTTCTTCAGGGATGCTATCAATTTCCTTGATATGAAAGGAGAGGAGATATTCTTAGCTTCATAAAAGTAATTAAATGAGAAGATATTGATAGAAGAATTTCACATAGATGAAGAAGATTCTTTGCAGTTTGGGCAGTTTGATATCCTGGGCATTTTTCCATGATGATCTTTTTGCACTCTTTTGAGTCATGGGGCTTTCTTGGGCTTTTACATCATCCTTCATTTTGGAGATGTCCTGACTTTTCTCTCTTTTTCGGGGAAGGGTACGTCACAAACTCCTTCATCTTGGAGATGTTCTGATCCTTCATTTATCTCAGGGATTATATATGATGGTATTGGCTCAAAGGTACTTAGATGATAGCTGGAATCAAATATCTTTTAGGGTTTGTCGGTAGGTCCATCACATATGCCTTCATCTCGACGGTGATCCGAACTTTCCCTGGAAGGATCCGTCACAAACTCCGTCATCTTGGAGATGTTTCAAATCTTCTTTAGCCCCGGGGGTCTACTCGCTTAATTCGCCTTCATCTTGACGACAATTGAGAGATCCCCTTTGCGGATATTTGATTTGCAGCTTAGCTGACTTGAGGAGACATGAATTGGGTAGGTTCTTTTCTGACTGCCCAGGATATTTCCACTGTCTTAATGCCAAAGAATAATCTTTAAGAATGTGCCATAGCTATGATCAATATCAGCTCATTTATGGCTCTTCAGCATCATTCAATATTTCCTTTACCGGTCATGTCGAAGATTTTTTCTTCATCCTCTTGGTTGACCAACAGAAAATTTGGAGTTTGAGCCTTTCTTCACAGAAGCTTCACCCTTTTGGAAGGAATACTTTTAGGAGATTTGAGGAAATTCTTTATGTAATAAAAGTTTGAGATCAACAACTATTTTGTGGCAATTTGGCAAAATATTCCTGAAATCCTTTGATAACGAAACCTTTGCTTAACATCGAGTTTTGACATATTACTGGGATTCTGGGGAAGAATCCAACATGAGGCTGAATTGTGAAGGAGAATGTAAATTTACAGTTCTGAAGGTAAGCTTGATATAAAACTGGATTTTGAAGGTAAGCCTTTGAAAAAGTGTCTGAATCAGGACTCAGATTCTACAAGGAAAACAGGGAAATTCGAGTTAAAACTTGAGTTTTCAAAGGAAAACTGGAAGGTTCGAGTCGGGGCTTGAATCTCAAAGGAAAGCTTGAAAATTCATTTATTGAAGGCAAGAAAACTCGAGATAAAACTCAAATTTTCGAAAGACAGCAGAAAGGTTCGAGTCAGGGCTTAAATCTCAAAGGAAAACTTGAAAGTTCATTTATTGAAGGCAAGAAAACTTGAGACAAAACTCAAATTTTTGAAGGGAAGGAAAGCCGGGAGGTTTGAGTCAGGGCTCGAATCAAAACTTGAAGGTTCATTTACTGAAGGCAAGAAAACTCGAGATAAAACCCAAATTTTCGAAGGAAAACAGGAAAGTTCGAGTCAGGGCTCGAATCTAAACTTTGAAGGTTCATCTATTGAAGGCAAGAAAATTTAAAACTCAAATTTTTGAAGGAAAGTTGGAAAGTTCGGGCCAGGGCCCGAATTTCAAGGGAAAACTGGAAAGGTTCAAATTTGTGAAGGAACAGAAGACTTGGGTAAAAACCCAAACCTTCGAAGGAGAACTGAAAAATTCGAGTCAAGGCTCGAATCTCAAAGGAAAGAGTTGGAAGTTCGAGTCGAAAACTCGAATCTTCAAAGGAGAGTTGATGAGAATGGATAGAAGAAGACTGGCAGAATTTAAGGAAAATCGATGAAAGATTGTAACATGAAGGCCTGAATTTGAGACTTGAATGACCCGAAGATCGATATTGGATTTAGAGCTCTAATTTTTGATGAAGGGTCAGTGCAAAAGACTGATCCTGAGAGGCTAACTGATCGGTCAGCTAGGCACTAGCATGAGTGCTAGGCTTACCTGTATGAGTACTGAATTCTTCAAAAATGCCCCAGTGTAAGCACTGGATTTTCTGATGGAGATTTGAAGAAAAAGGGGACACCGACATTCTTTAAGATACTTGAGATTTGAGCAAGAATGATTGTCGGCGTTTTCAGAATTTTCCCTTATCATGAAGGGGAAATGGAATAGACATTTGATGAGAATTTAGAAAGGAATGATTCAGGTTTACTCCTTAACCTGAAAGGGGAGAAAAATAAAATTTATAAAAATGGAGAAGAAGAAACGAAAGAAATTTTGAAAATTTATTTTGGAAAGGAATTCTCACAGGTAGCATTGTTGCTCCTATGAGGGGTTTCAGGATTATCCTTTTATCCTGATTTTAAGAAAAGTAAAATGAAGGAAAATTGATATAAATCTAGAGAATCAATAAAGATTGACAAAACTTGTATTTACGAAAGAATCCTCATAGGTAGCATTGTGGCTCCTACGAGGGGTTTCAGGATTGTCCCTTATCCTGAATGGGAACACCTCGGACAATGAGGGTCAGGTTTATCCCTTAACCTGAGCGGGAAAAATAAGAATAAAGGAAATACCTCATGGGAAAGAGGCATCAGGTTTATCCCTTAACCTGAAAGGGTAAAAAGATTGATAAAATTTTAATGGATTTGAGGAAATATTGATAAACTTGATAAAAACTTGATAAAATTGATATAAACTTGAATAAAATGAATGAAACTAAAAAATATCAAATTTAACTGAAAATTTATAAGATTTAAGAAAAAAAGAGTTTTTCTGATCCTGCCTGCATATGGGATCTTGAAAGGAAAATGTTTATTTAAGGGATAAATGAGAAATCATTTTAGGGGAAGAAAATCCACCACAAGAAGAATGATCAGCGCAAGATCTGATCATTTAAATCAAACATGAGAGATCATCATGAGGGTTAATTTTCGAAGGCAATGGTTTTGAAATCTAATTTTGAAGCAGAAGATCAACAATAGATCTGTTTTCTAAAAATAACAGTTCAAAATTGATAATAAGATCAATACAAGGGTTGATCTTTTGAAGATAATGTTAAAAATCAACCTTGGAAGATAAGATCAATCACAGGGGTTGATCTTTAAATATAATGATTTAAAACCCAATCCTGGAAGATAAGACCAACACAGGGGTTGATCTTTGAATATAATGATTTAAAACCCATTTTTGGAAGATAAGACCAATGCAATGATTGATCTTTGAATATGATGATTTATAACCCGTTTTAAAAGATAAGAACAATGCCAGGGTTGATCTTTGAAAAGTTTTGAGATCAATTTTGGAGGATAAGACCAACACAAGAGTTTGAACTTTTGAATAAAAAGATTTGAAATCTATTTTGGAAGAGAAGATCAATACAAGGATTGATCTCTGAATATAAAGGTTTTGAAATCCACTTTGAAAGATAAGGGTTGATCTATAAAGATTTGAAATCCATTTTGAAAGATAAGACCAACACAAGGGTTGATCTTTGAATATAAAGATTTAAAATCCACTTTGAAAGATAAGATCAACACAAGGATTGATCTTTGAATATAAAGGTTTAAAGTTCATTTTGGAAGATAAGACCAACACAAGGGTTGATCTTTCAATATAATGGTTTGAAAGACTTATTTTTGAAGATATGATCAACACGAGGGTTGATTTTTTTTTTGTCAAAGGTTAGGCCAAGGAATATATGAACTCCTTGGTCATAACGAAGATTTTTTTAAAATTTCATGATTTTTCAAAAAGCCCTCATAGGTAATATCATTTCTCTCATGAATGATGTCAGGATTGGTCCCACATTCTGAAAAGAACAGGAATTTAGATGTGATTTTAACAGAAGCTGATGAAGAGATTTTTGAAATATAGATTTTCAAAAGCAAATGCCCCTATGTGGCAGAGGAAGAAAGTATTGGGACATTTAGAGATATAAAGGAAAATTGACATTTCATTGACGAGCAAAACTGATAATAAAGAATTGAAATATTTACAAACACTTTGACCAAAAGGTCACAAAAGGACTGGGCTGACTGCCCCCCTACAAGATGACTTGGCAAAAAGGGAAAAGGTAGGAGAATTCTGACATCTTCAGTCTTCTGAGTAACCGGGGAGAGACTTGGTCATGACGGCTAGGTCATCTTCCTCTTCATCTTCAGCAAAGAGACTCTTGTCGACGCAATCCTGAACAATATTTTTGAAGACGAAGCAGTGATCGGTGTCATGCCCCACTGCTCGATGGAACTTGCAGAACTGATTTGTGAACCTTCCCATGACCGTAGGAGGATCCACGACTTTTGGGAGTTTAACCAATCCCTTGGCCAACATGAATTCGAGGGCTTCTTCAAGCGTTTGCTTCAGAGGAGTGAACTCACGATCATTACTCCAACCTTCGCGCTTTATCTTTTCTTTCTGCGGAAAGCTAGACTGAGACGACTTGTTATTCTGCTTGGAAGACTTTTCCCTTTGAGCTGCGTCGTGGTTCTGACCATTCTTGCTGTCATTTCTGTTTCTTCCGCTGTTATCAAGATTATTGCTAGAGGTATCAGCTGCATGAGTGAACTGCGCTTTCTTTTTCTGGTCTTGGATATTTTTGGCCAGAGGCATGCCCTCGTAAAGCCCACTTTCTATTCCTGCTTCGAGCCATTCGGCTCGCTCAATTAATTTGATAAAGGATTTTGCTGGAGAAGTGGCAATGAGGCTTCTTAGGGGCTGAGAGAAATTGCTGAGGATTATTTGCAATGCATGCTCCTCTGGGATGGGAACTTTCATCTTGTTGCAGGTACTTCTCCACCTGTGGATGAACTCTCCTGCTCTTTCAGTCTCATTCTGCTTTAGGTTGTAAAGGTGATTGAGCGTAGGGGAAACCTCAGTGTTGAATAGAAAACGCTCAATGAACATATTTACTACCTTATCGAACTCTCGTAGTTCGATAGGATTCACATGATCAGCATACCATCTGGCTGCTACACCCTCCAGACTGCGAGGAAAACAGATGAACAAAGCCCTATTATTTTTCCTGAAACGGCTGCACTCTACATAAAATGTGGCTAAATGGGCTTTAGGGTTGCCCGTTCCATCAAATTTGAGAAACTTGCGAGGAAGATTCTCCAGGTTATCATCCCCATCTAGACCATCGTAAAAATCTTCGCCAGTATAGATCTGCTTGCCCTTACCCTTGGCTTGAATATCCTTAATAGCTCGATTCATCTCCTTCATCTGCTTGCTCATCAGGTCCTCTGCTGGAGCCCCAGACTTGGCCTTATTGACGGATTCAGGCTCTTCTGCAGCTATTTTTATGGACTGCTTTGGAGGATTCTGTCTGTAGACAATCTGCTCTTCCTCTTCTGACTCTTCCTCGACTGACTCTGATTCCTCTGAAGCAGTGTCTGGCTGCACCTTCTTTTTGATGATTCTGATTGTCTTTTTCACAGGCTTCTTCTTCAGCTTGCTTTTAGGAGCTGCCTCTTTCAGCTTGGCCTCAGCTTGCTCCGACATCATCCTTGCCATCATCTTTTGGAACATGTCATACATAGCGGGGTCGATGTCATCTTTCTTGTTCTGACCCTGTCCCCTGACTGATTTAGGAGAGCTCATCTCTTCTGCCTCACTGTCGCTGAGTTGAGGAATTGTTTCTTTTCCCCCTCTTGTAGTGACCATTTTTGAAATATCAGAACTCTCTGTGGAGGAAAAGTGGAGGTTTTTAGACCAAAGAAACTTTTTTGGAGAAGTTTTGACAAGAGGGAGGATTTAGGTTGAAATCTAAAAAATTGTATCCCATTATTAGGGATTGAGTCGTCACAAAATTTGTGACAATTGCTTTGTTTACTCTACGAGGGAGAGTAACCAACTAAAAATATGAAAAAGAAAATATTATTTTGAAAAGGACATCTCTTGACGGAAAGAGATTTTTATGAAAATATAAACAAGAATATAAAATCAGAAAAAAATAAGGGAATAAATGAAATTTTGAGGATAAATGGTAAAGAGTTAAAATTTTAAGAACTTGCAGGCAGGATCAGAAGAATTTGGAAGAATTTTAAAGGAAAAAGAAGAAGAGAAAAAATAATACACTTGGGTTTTAAAAAGAGGAAATTTTGAAATATATACCCAGGGTTTTGGAAAATATAAGGAGGATACATATACGTAATATTATTCAATCACAGACATACAAGCAAGGATGCGCAAACAGCACTCCCTAAAGCTGACTCTATATGCAATATTTGAAATGGCTGATAGGACCTTAATACTAACTCTAAGATTTTTATATCATCTGATTCCAATCAAGGTATGCTGATATACTCAAGCCGAAGCTCGAAGTACGTGACATATAAGGATATCTCTTTGGTTCTAAGGCAATGGCTTCCCAACATCCTTGAGCACCTACCGATATACCTCGGACTATGGCCCTTAGGTACGTGGTAGGGGGGCATGAACCCAAATAAGTGGTCCAGTTGTGAGGCTCTCTCCCGAACTATGGTTCAGTGAGACAGCCCAGCAACGTGAAGACCGGGACAATATAGGTAGGGATGTTTTTAAAATATGATCAACATGCAATAAAATCAGAAGGCTCTAATGCAAGTCCTAAAGAGATAGATTTAAATGAGAAGAAGCATACACTTGCATACATTGTTTTGCATTCAATCCCTAAAATTGAGGAGAGTTGTATTTAAGACCTAAGTCTAATGTGAACATGGATATAATCTCCTCAATATGGTCCTACCAAACCATACATAGATCCTAATGATATTTAAGAATAGAAATTGATTTAGGGAGTTCAGATGAGATCTGAAAATGGAATTGGATTTGAAATCTAGAATTGGGAATGGAGTTGGATCTAAAGGTGGATTTAAGATCTGAGATCTGAGATCTGAGATCCGAGATAAAATTAGGTTCTGGATCCTAAGATGGATTTGGATCAGAAGTCTAAGATCCAACATGTGATTGAGTTCTGGATCCTAAAATGGAACTGAATCTGAAGTTTGAGATCCAATGTAGAGTTGGATTCTGGATCCTAAAGGGGATTTGGATCTAAAGTCTAAGATCCGATGTAGAATTGGACTCTGGATCCTAGAATGGAAAATTGGATCTGAAGTCTAAGATCCAAAGTGAAATTGGTTCTGGACCCTATAAGTAAATTGGATCTGAAGTCTGAGATCCAATATGAGTGTTGAATTTTGGATCTTAAAATGGATTTGGAGTTAAATTCAGAAGAGGAATCAAGAATTTCTAAGTCTGATTTGAATTTGGGAAAAGGAATTTTAGACATTGAATTTTGAATATACAGATGAATCCCAAAGTCAATTTAGACCTTGGATTTGAAGCTTGAAATGAATCAAGAATCTCAAAGTTAAATTGAGCTTTGAGTTTGATTGGAGCTTTTGAAAATGAATTTTAAATTTCAAAGTAAAATTGAACTTTGAAAATGAATTTGAATTGGAAATTTTGAATATGAAATGAATTTGAAATCTCAAAGTTAGATTGGACTCTGAGATGGAAAAAGAAATAGAATTGAATAAGATTGAAGATTGATTGAAGAAGATATTTACATCACTTGGAGTTTTGAAAGAGGAATTTTTGAAAATATGATGCAGTTCTATCCTAAATGATGAATGAATTTAAAGAATTTGAAATTGGATTTGAAAAACTATTTCATTCTTTAAATGAATTAAAATAAGATTGAAGATATAATACATCCTTGACTATGGTCATTGAATGTATTATATAATAATCTATATTTAAATTCAGGTGAAGAATGAAACACATTTGGTGCTTTTATAGAATTTAAAATGAAATTAACTCTCAATATACCCTGACTATGGTCATTGGTATATATTTTGAATTAATTTTAAGTTAAATTCTGATAAAAGAAGAAAAGATTTAAGGAAAATATGATGAATTTTGAAAACGGGTCCAGTGTGGATCCAATGTTATTTTGTAAAAGATAAAAATACTAAGTTTTGTCCACACTCTGACTATGGCCATTGATGTGGATCATCAACTTAGGATTGATTTACCTCTTACGAAATGGTGCACGTGCCATTCGTGTTCTACCATTGTGAGATTTTGGAAAATGAAGGTAAAAGCATGAAAATAAGCAATTAATGATATTTACAATGCTCATTCATTCTATCTAAAACAGGAAAGATAACTATTATTTAAACTGAATCTGAAAATGTCAAGGCTTTCTAAATCAAAGAAGAAATCCTGCAAAACAAGAGTTAGCCTAAACAAGAGACAACACATCACAAGAGATATTTTGATGGAAGTTTTAAGACAGTATGATGGAATGTATATACCTGAACAACATATATATATATATATATATATTATTTAATGTAATGCAGTCACACACGTTGGACTAATATATGAGTGAAAGATGACATTTGCATGTGCAGCAGGTGCCATGTTGATGAAGAAAGCGTGGGTGTTGTGCAATAGTGGAGGATGTAGGTACGACCTAATGATATACATGGGATATAGTGAAAATGAAGAGGTGGATGTACTGTTATGACTGCATATGTTGTAGTATGTAAATGTAGTATGGAAGATGATGGTGTGTAACAATATATCTAAAAGTTACAGCTATTTAATATGTTCTGTGAAGTGTAAATGCTATGCCACAGGAGATAGATAATGAGATGAGAGCTAAATATTGGGGTATATAGAAGGTGAAGAGATGTTGCAAAAGAGTGAGAGGTTTTGTGTTAATGCCATAGTGGTGGCTGTAGGGGAAGCATAGGTAATGTTACAGGAGATGTAATGTACAGGTATTGCAGAGAGGGTGGTAAGGGGACTGTGCAATGATGTGGCAACAACAAGGGAATAGATTGGACTCAAGTTTGCTGCAGGCAGCACTGTAGCAGTGGGCAAATAGCTGAAAGATGTTGACAACAAGGTGCAGCAGGTCCATAGGGGGTGTGATGGGCAGGAGTTTGGTTGTAACCCTTGTCCTACGACATATATTTTGCAGATACATTCCCAGGAAATCAAACCTTTTCCACCATATGCTTGTTTGGATTTGGCACCACTTTCAGGAGAGGAACATAAGTTTCTAGCTACCTGAGATGGATTGAAAGCAGATGGCATTCAACAATTTGGACTTCTGGAAGGTTCGACATGACTGGTCAAAAGGGGCTTCGATCAGAATTGCGGCCTTACTGGAGATGACCTGCACACAACATTATTCTCTTTATCAGTTTTATGACATTTCTATTTTTATGAACCTCTTGTTGTAGCTAGTGTTTGTCAGTACTGTCTTCATATTCTGATAACCGTTTTGCAGATGTGGGTTGTAGTAGATCGATAACAACTTGATTTTTTGTTAGCTGGTTCCTGCAAAAATGGTTACTACTAACAACGCAAAACCCCCTCATTGGTGCAAAACCATACATAGATCCTATATGCAATCTAGGTGGTTGTAGCATGAGAACTTGGGTGCACATCAATGTAGATTTTGGGCAAATAATAATAATAAAAAAAAAACAGTACCATGAAGATGAATATCATATTATAAAGGAAAAATGCAGGAGTATAGAACATGGGTAACAATGGGATCAAGTGTTTAATAAACTACATTGAACATGATTTCATCATTGGAGGGTAGCTGTGGGAGAATCCGAGAGGCCTTTTGCCAGAGATTTTATTAAAACCTGTATTCACGGCAAAGCCTTGCAAATCTCGGCATATGAAACCAATCGAGCCATGGAGTAATTCATCAACTGATAGTCCCTGAGTAACAATCCATAAGATATCTTATCAACTGATAACTCCTCTGCTATCAAAGGGAAGTGCAATGGACTAAAAAGGTTATTCAACACCACCATGACAGACTGTTTCAGAAAATGCAAGTACTAAACAGGTCGACAAATCTCTGTTCATATCAAAATAAACCATACACCAACTGGAATATACCCGTGCAGGTTATTCAAACCTGGATCAACCGATGGAATATTCTTTCATTCGCTCAACCCCTTAGGTATGATTCCATTAATGCAATAAAAAGACACAGTTGAGGTGTTGGAGTAGCCTTTTGATACAACTTGTCAAATGCCTGACTGATTTTGCCATAGCCTGACGAATAAGGCCAAGTCCATCTTCGAGCAAACATGTCTTCAAAAACATCAAATAGATCAAAACGTGAAACAAAACCTTGGATCAAGTTTACACTTACATGCCTTCTTCTATCTCCCCCTTTTTTTTTTTGCTCGGTATGTTCATGGGCTTTTAATCATTCTTCATCTTTTCCTTCAGACGTAAGGACGTGAGGAGACACAGGTAATGTTACAGAAATAAATAGGGAAAACATGGTGCGATGTTGGAAGAACCTTATGTTGTACACATATGAAATAAATCAATAAAATAAATACAACAGAACCAAGAATGCTAGTGAGGGTGTTCACGATGTTACAGGACCATTTAACGCAGAGTGGTGTGAACTAAGTAAGAGAGTTCAAACGAATCTGAATATATGACGATGGATATATTTTAATGAACGATCCGGCGTGGAGAATAAAATTGGACTAGGGCTTAAGAAAATATACTAAAGATAAATAATGAATATAATCAATATCTATTTGCAGTATGCAGAAAATCAGGATGGGAGCAGGAAATCGCCAGTGTGAACCGAAGCTGAAGATCGATAAATAGTGGAAACAAGAAGACGAAAATTACAGACAAACAACAAAAAAAAAAAGGAGAAGAGAAAAAGGAAACAAAAAAAAAAAATCTGTTGGAATGAACATTCCATTGATATCGCATAGGGTGGGTCGATGTTGCACAGGCAACTCAACGCCATCGGTAATGCATTAATGGGGCAAAACTATAAATTCGAAAGCAAATTAAAAAAAAAAAGAGGGAATGGCTCTTACCTTGGCTCGGCAGGGGATTAGAGTCTCTCTCTCAGATGACTGCAGAGGAGGCGCTCTTGCAGAGAGACCCTTCTTCTGCTCTTGCAGGGGAAGCCCCAGGGGAAAGAAAGGGGAACGGGAAGGATACTTACCTTAATCTTGTTGCAGGGATGGTTTCCTTGCTTTGGTTAATTCAGAGAAACCAAGAGGAGGGTTGGAAATGAAAGGAATCGGCTCAAATGGAGAGGTAAGAGATGAATGAATGCTTAACGATGATGGATGCTAGAGAGTGGATGGAGGGGTAGGAGATGGATGTGAAAGAGGGAAGCCGGGTTGTGGATGAAATCGATGAATGAAAAATGGATGATCGTGGATCGATGCTTCTTCCCCCCCCTTAGAAAAACCTTCCGCCCTCTTCTTAAAGAGAGAAGGGAAGCTTCCTGAAGGGGAATCGGTTAAGGATCTATGGAGGAAAATGAATGGCTGCTTTGAAGATGGACGATGGTGGGGAGAGAGAAGAACGCGCGGGAATGATCCGTTGTGGATTTTCCCTTTTTCCAAAAAGCGGTTTCCTTTTTAGGAAGTTTTTGAAAAATGGCTGAGGTTTTTGGCAAAATGGTTTAAAAAAAAAGCTTAAAATCCTTCATTTTTCTTTGTAGTCTTTCCGAATTTTTTGGTTTTTTGTATTTTTTTTTTTATTTTTATTTTTTTGTAATTTTGTAATAGAAAAACTAAGATAAAAACAAAGTTTAAAACACTAAATTTTTGTATTTTTCTAAGAAATATTTAAAAAAAAAATGTTTTCCCGAGAATTTCAGGCCATTTTGGGAAAATTTCTTCAGAAGAAGGGGTTTGAACCCAGGTTTTGAGAAAATGTTTGAGTTTTGACACTCGAATCGAGAAATACAATGTGATGGATCCAAACGGATGTCGAATGGACTATCCGAGCTATTTAAAGGCTATTTTTGATATTTTCTATAATTTTAATTTAAAATTTGAACAAGGAGATTCAGATTTGGATCTGGACAATGGATCCAGATCCGAAATCAATTTAAACATATAAAATGAATTTGATTTCAGTAAAACTTGAGAAATGAACTGGAATTTATATTTAAAAATGACACATTTGCTCAAAAAATGAATTTAGGGGCAAGAAGGGAATATTTAAAAGAGTTTTGAAAATTTTGGGGTGTTCACATTCATTACTGTCACACATCTGAGATTAGATCAATATGATTGATTGTGATTCATTGCTAAGGCGATACTGCTAAAAGTTGCCCTGCTGGGTTATGCCAGTGGAGGATTAAACCACTTTGTTGAGATCAACTTGTGACTTAAAACCTAAATCCGAATTATCAATGGGCTATGTGAATCCGAGATATATAGCAGTACTTGTTATGTGATTGGTCCATAGCAGAATCCATCGGTTGTTCAGCATAAGGGATATTCCATTCATGCATCTAATGCCAGTTCAGTCATTGCATACAATTCCATTAACATCTTCTGCATCTCCGCCATCTCGTTAGCTACCCCCCCCCCCCCCCCCCCTGTTAGTATCACCATACCTAACATTCATCACAACATGGTACTTCACATTAGCACTTAAGTCAATATTGCACTAGATCTTCCACAGTGAACATACGCGTTGCTTGTATATTCCAATAGCAGCAATTGCTACGCAACTATACCCTATTTCATGGCCATACATATTTTTTTCTGCTATAGCAATTCAGGTTTGAGTCATATTGCCTTCATTTGATTGATTAATTAGGTGAGGCTATCCCTTAAATTTTTTTTTTCTTCTTTTTTTTTCTCTTTCATTTTCTTTCATCTTAGGCAGGAATCCTTTACTGTTTAAAGCTCTGGGAATTTGATGTCAATGTTTGATTGTTGATTAATTTACTGCTCAAAATTTCATGTCTAAAATTGATTGGTTAATTCCTTTATTGTTTGAGTTTTGAGGGTCGGATAGTCAAAGTTGATTGGCTGGATCTATTTGGAGGATAAAGGCCTGCATTTGAGCTATCAAAAATTTCTGTCTCACTGGCTGCCAATTTCTGTTCTCACTTACCTTTAAGGTTTATTACAAATCAATGTGAAAGTATACTTACTGTAGGAACCTACTAGCCATCATTATGAGAGGGCTTTCCACATCCAAACAAGATACAGGTATGCCCTGAAAGCAAACCTGATATGCTCTGATAGTCTATTAGCTTGTTGTAAGGTTCAGGGTGAACAGTTAACCCAATCCACGGCCAAGATAAAAAAAAAAAAATCCCTAGGAACGAGTTACATTTCAGTGTTAGGTTCATGGTAAATCAGGTTTGTCATACGACATCATTCAGAACATGGTTCATTGCTTGAGGACGCCCTGATTCAATCTGGAGAAGGATCCATCACTTGCATATCCACTGTACATACTTCACACTTCCACATTTTTTTTTTGTTATCCACATACTGCATCTTTATTTGCCCCTCTTATGTAATTGCAATGCATTCACTGTAATACAACTCTATTGTGTATATAGGCAACCTGTCATATCCCCTATGTTCTGTAAGGATTTAGAATAGTATCTCAGTCAAAATCTAATTTGACATTCATCCGGTCATTTAAGAGGTTGAATTAGATTGGAAAGTATAGGACCTTGGTTGTGACACCAAAGATTAGACATCATTCCCCATTAGGTCAGCCTGGCAGAGATGTGTCTGTATGTGAGTTTTATCAATGTTTCAAAGCAGAAATCAGGTGTGTCAGTCCATTGTGCCAAAATTGCTAAAGCATTATGGCATTATGAACATGAGCAACCCGTAATGGCATGGCAGATATGATCCTCATATCTGGCCCACTAGGAGATCTTAATCATCAGCTGTGTGTAGAGGTTACATCGTCTAAATGCATTGAGAATCATCTAAGGATTTGGCATCAGCTGGTTAATTTCCCATCAATCATGTATGTACCTTCTAGTGCATCGATCTTTTATGAATTTTGTGTTGATTTACAGCAAGAATCGACAATTGCCTCACATTGATTATAGCCAAGACCCTAGACTACCATTAGAATTCCTGTAGGTAATTTCCTTATCTCTTAGTAAGGGTAGGTCACTGTGACATCTACACCTTCCATCTCCATTCATAATTGCATATATATTCACTGCATCCCTCACCGTCATCGAATTCGTGGAGTCTTGCACCCATTTCAGCTATCCCAATGATCCCCACCTATAGTCTTTCAGACCATAGCATACCCGCATGTAATAAAACCCCATCATTTACCTGTCATTGTAATACATCATTCACTATCCTAGTTTTTGCATGATAATTTTAGCATATGCCTCATTCTTACCATTAGTATATTCCTCTGCTAAACTTTCATCCTTAGTATATCTGTATACACTATCCACGACGCCTGTTGCTTTCACAGCAACAGTGCAGCAACCATCACCACTGCACTACTACTCCTGCAGCACCCACCTCCTAGTGCCTCATGACCACAGCCTCACCGGCAGCAGTTACATCATCCAGCAGCCAGTGTGCACACACACTATGTACACACACAACTACCTATACATTCACTACTCCACTTTTAAATGCACCCCCCTAGCACATAGGAACAACCACCATGTTTTCTCATAATAGCCACCCTGCAACTCTCATCATTTACTTCACCTCCTCTACATCCACTGCCTTAGTCATATGACACATTATATCTTTGCATAGAGATCCTTCATTAGTCTGGGCATTGTTTATATATATAGGATCTTTGAACATGGTATTTTCCTATTCTTGCCTCTTGCTAACTCTGTTTTGTAGGAGAAATTAAAATGTTAAAATTCCTCTTCCATAAATTAGAAGCTCTTGTAATTTTAAATTCAAGTTTGTAATAGCTAGAGTATAATGAGAAATTTCAATTTCTTGCACTAGCATAGAATGTATGAGCATGTGCATCTTCTAAGATTGCTTGTTTCATGATATTCTCTCTTTTATTCTAAAAATTTCACAAGTGGGAACACAAATGACACATGCACCATCTTAATAGGAGGTGATTAAATCCTAAGTTGATGATTTGCATCAATGGCCATAGTCAGGATGTGAACAAAATTTAGGATTTTCATCTTTTATGAGATAACATTGGATCCACACTGGATCTCTTCTAAAAAATCATCATATTTTTAAAATATTTTCTTCTTTTATCAGAGCTTAACTTAAAATTAACTCAAAATATATATCAATGGCCATAGTCAGGATATATTGAGAGTTAATTTCATTTTAAACTCTATAAAAGCACCAAAAACATGTTTTATTCTTCACCTGAATTCAAATATGATTATTATATAATACATTCAATGACCATAGTCAGGGATGTATTATATCTTCAATCTTATTTTAATTCACTTAAGAAATGAAATATGCTTTTCAAAGCCAATTTCAAAACTCTTTAAATTCATTCATCATTCAGGATAGACTTGCATCATATTTTTGAAAATTCTTTTTAAAATCCAAGTAATCTTGAATATCTTTCTTCAATTTCTATTTCAAATTTATCAATTCTATCTCATTTTCAAAATCCAATTTCAAAGTCCAATTCGACTTTGAAATTTCAAATTCATTTTATATTCAAAACCCCAATCAAACTCAAAGTTCAATTTAACTTTGAAATTCTTGATTCATCTTCTAAATTCCAGATTCAAGCTTCAAATTCAAAGTCCAATTTGACTTTGAAATTCATTTGTATATTCAAAATTCAATTCTCAAGTCAATTTTGAAATTCCAAATACAAAGTTAGATCTTAATTCCAAACTTGGATCCAGATTTCCAAGTACGATCTCCACTATTTGGATCTCAGACTTAAGATCCAAATCCATTTTTTAGGATCCAGAACCCAGTTCTACTTTTGGATCTCAGACTTCAGATCCAAAATCCATCTTAGGATCCAGAGTCCAACTCTATATTGGATCTCAGATTCCATATCCTAAATCCATTTTAATATCCAAATCCATTTTTAGGATCCAGAACCCAGTTCTACTTTTGGATCTCAGACTTCAGATCCAAAATCCATCTTAGGATCCAGAGTCCAACTCTATCTTGAATCTCAGATTGCAGATCCTAAATCCATTTTAATATCCAAATTCATTTTTAGGATCCAGACCCAGTTCTACTTTTGGATCTCAGACTTCAGATCCAAAATCCATCTTAGGATCCAGAGTCCAACTCTATCTTGAATCTCAGATTCCAGATCCTAAATCCATTTTAATATCCAAATCCATTTTAGGATCCAGAATCCAATTTCCCCTTGGATCTCAGACTTCAGATCCAAAATCCATCTTAGGATCCATAATCCAACTCTATCTTAAATCTCAGATGTCAGATCCTGAACCCATTTTAAGATCCAAAATCCATTCTAGGATTCAGAATCCAATTCCATCTTGGATTCCAGATCTTGGACCCAAATCTATTTAGGATCCAGAATACAATTCCATTCCCAAATTCTAGATTTCAAATCCAATTCCGTTTTCAGATCTTATCTGAACTTCCTAAATCCATTTCTATTTTTTAAATACCATTTGGATTTCTCAAATCCATCCTGATTTCAAAATTTAAATCTAGAATTCAATATCACTTCAAATTTCATCTCTTTCTCTTAAAACCAGGTTCAAGATTCAAATTCAAAGTCAATTTCTGACTTTGAAAAATTAAGATTTATTCTTCCAACTTTCATTATTTCAAAGACTTAGAACTTCATATATCTTTTTCTGATTTATCTCAAGTTCTAAGTTAAGATTTTACCATTCAAACATCAATTCTTCACTCCATTATCAAGTCCGTCTCAGAAATACTTGGAGATTTCTAAATCATTTTCAAAAAGAGCATACATCCTTGCATTGAACAAGCATGATTCTTTGTGCATTTAGACTTAGAATAAATTCTTAGATAATATTTAGGCAAAGAAAAAAGGCATAAATTTGATCCTTGGTTCGATTACCCCTGGTAAAGGCGCCAGGAACGGTCGAACCTCGTACCGACAAGCGAATCCTGTCTCTCCATTTTCCTTCAATATATTTCAAAACGGAGGTGAGTAATTTTCTAAATATTTTCAAATCGAGGTCAAGTGAGACCCCGCAAAAGAGTTCATCTTCTCTTCTCTTCTCTCTTTCTTTTCTGTCTTTTATTATCTCCCTTCAAAAAGGAGGAAAATAGAGGTTAGAAAAGGAAAAGAGAAGGAAGAGAGAGAAACCACAAGAGAGGAAAATTTTTGTGATGATCACAATATCTAAACCATGTAGGGTTTATATTTATTTCATTTTAACATATTAAACCCCCTAAACCTTACGAATATACCCAAACATTCATTTTTAAAGAACTCAGAATTTTATATTGGCACAAAATTAAAAAAAATTCACAATGCTATAGAAAAAGAACTTAGAATTTTTCGGATATTACATTGAATTTTGAAGAACATTGGTTCAATAGGAATTCAACCTAAGAACCTTGAATAAGCAAGAATTCAACCTACAGATTGAATCTTTGAAAAATGACATCAGTTCAAAAGGAATTCAACCTAAGAACTTCAGATCAGTAGGAATTCAAACTACAAATCGAATCTATGAAAAATGACATAGGTTCAAAAGGAATTCAACCTAAGAACCTCGGATTGGTAGGAATTCAACCTATAAATCGAATCTTTGAAAATGACATTGGTTCAGAAGGAATTCAACCTAAGAACCTCAGATCAGTAGGAATTCAACCCACAAATTGGATTTTTGAAAAATGAATTTAGTTTGATAGGAATTCAACCTAAGAACTGCAAAAGAATATAGATCAGTAAGAATTCAACCTACAGATGGAATTTTTAAAAAATGAAGTTGGCTCAATAGAAATTCGACCTGAGAACTGCAAAAGAATATAGATCAATAGGAATTCAACCTACAAATTGGATTTTTGAAAATGAGATGGGTTCAGAATGAATTCAACCTAAAGATCGACTGAAGAAAAATTGGTCCAAAAGGAGTTCAACCTAAGGGCCTTGATCAGTAGGAATTCAACCTAAAGATAAACTTTTTGAAGGAAAATTGGTCCAAAAGAAGTTCAACCTAAGGGCCTTGATCAATAGGAATTCAACCTAAAGATAGACTTTTTGAAGGAAAATTGGTTTAAAAGGAGTTCAACCTAAGGGCCTTGATCAGTAGGAATTCAACCTAAGGATCGACTTTTTGAAGAACGTAGGTCCAAGAAGAGTTCAACCTAAGGGCCTTGATCAGTAGAAATTCAACCTATAGATCGACTTTGAATAGTCTGAAAGGGGTTCAACCTAAGGGTTGCAGATCCATAGGGGTTCAACCTAAAGATCGCAGATCAGTTGGAGTTTAACCTAAAGATCGCCTTTGAATGGTCCGAAAGGGGTTCAGCCTAAGGGCTGCAGATTCGTAGGAGTTCAACTTAAAGATCGCGGATCAGTAGGAGTTCAACCTAAAGATCGACTTGGAATGGTCTGAAAGAGGTTCAACCTAAGAACTGCGGATCAGTAGGAGTTCAACCTAAAGATCGTGGATCAGTAGGAATTCAACCTACGGAGCCACTAGGTTGAGAAGGAATTTTGGTTCACAAATGGATTCAACCTGTGAGCCATATTGGTTTGACAGGGGTTCAACCTACGAGCTATTGATTCCATAGGGATTCAACCTAAGGATCACAATTTAAGAGGGGAGGGTTCAACTCGTGGGTTGAATGGACCATCATAGTTAGCTGTATGTGGTCCAATTTTCAAGATTAACCCCTTATCCTGAACGGGGAAAGAATAAAATTGAGAAGAACTAATGAAAAGAGATAAAGATTGATAAAATGAAGAAAATTTGAGGAAGTTGATACAAATTTGTCTTGAAAAATAATTCTCATAGGTAGCATTATTGCTCCTATAAGGGGTCTCAGGATTATCCCTTATCCTGAATGAGAAAAGAACAAAAATTGACAAAATCAACAAAATTGATAAGAGTTGATAAAAAATCAAAAGAATTGATAAAAAATGATAGAGAATCTGGTAAGAATTGGTAAAATTGAAAAAAAAAATTGATAATGAAAGACTTCAGGATTATCTCTTACCATGAAGGAAGAAGGACCTCGCAGGATGAGGTTCAGGTTTATCCCTTAGCCTGAAAGGAAAGATTCAGGTTTATCCCTTAACCTGAGTGGGAAAAGAAAATGAAAAAAATTTGATGGGAATTGATAAAAAGTTGATGAAGAATACAAATTGATAAAGAATGATAAAGAATAAAAATTGATAATAAAGAATCAATAAAGATTAATAAAATTGATGAAGATAAAAACTGATGAAAAATTGATAATAAAGAATCAATAAAGATTAATAAAGTTTGATAGAATTAATGAGAAACCAATAAGAATTGATAAAATTGATAAAGATGAATAAAAGATTGATAAAATTGACAAAAGATTGAGGAAAGAGAGATTGTCTGATCCTGCCTGCATACAGAATCTTTAAAGCGGGATGAGAATGCTTATTTGAAAAACTAGTGAAAGTTCATTTTTAAGGACAACATCAAATTAAAGGCTGATTTTGAAGAATAATCAACGCGAGGGTTGATTTTGAAGAGAGGTCAACATGAGGGTTGATTTTTTAAGACAAATAGTTCGAAACCTATTTTTGAAAGAAAGATCAACACCAGAGTTGATTTTTGAAAATAGTGGTTCAAAACCAATTTTAGAAAAGAAGATCAACACAATGGTTGATTTTTTAAGACAATTGTTTGAAATCGATTTAGGGAAAGAAGATCACCGCGATGGTTGATTTTGAAAAAGATTTGAACCAAAATATTGAACTCTTGGTGCTCATAACAATGATTTTGCAGAAATTTTTAAAATTTCACGATTTTGAAAAACCCTCATAGGTAATTTCATTTCTCTCATAGACGATGTCAGGATTGCTCCTTATCCTGTAAAGAGTAGGAATTTGATAGAAGCTGATGGCAAAGAAGGCTCTTTTTTTTTTAATGCAAATATAATTTTAATAATAAAAGATGCCCCAGTATGGCAAAAGAAAGAATAATTGAATACCCAAGATATGAAGGAAACTTATATTTCATTGATAAGCAAAACACTAAAAACAAAACTTGAATGTTTACAAGTTTGTGATCAAAAGACCATAAAAGACTAGGGTTGACTTGCCCCTACAAGATGACTAGTAAAAGAAAAAGGAAAGTAGAAAAACTCTGGCATCATCAGTTTTTTGAGTGGTCTGGGAATGGCTCGGTCAGAACAGCGGGTTGTTCTTCTTCTTCGCCCTCTATCAGAATGTTCTTATCGATGCAGTTCTGGATGATATTCTTGAGAACAAAACAGTGCTCTGTGTCGTGCCCCACTGCTCGGTGAAACTTGCAGAACTATTCCTTGAACTTGTCCAAGATTGCTGGAGGATCGGCAACTTTTGGCAGACGTGTAAACACCCCAAATTTTCACTCACCTTCCTGATATCTCCATCAATCGGCACATTTCAGTTCTCTGGAATCAATGAAGGGCAAAATGTTAATTTTCTGAGTTTAAACCTTGCAAAAAGTTCTAAATTTTATTTTCAATTCCCAAAATCTCTCTATTTAGGCTCAGAAACATCTTCAAACTGCAAATTTTTAAAATTCTACTCTTGACAAGATGCTAGAATTTCCCATTACTGATTCAGAGTAGTATTTCTTGAAACATATTTTTGCATAGCATTGCACGAACATTTCATATCATTTCACTGCACAACATGTCATTTTGAGATCCAGAACTCCTGATTTTCAAAAGTATCAATCCAGATTCAAGTTTTAAATATTTCAAACTTGATTTCAAACCCCTGGGTTTTTAAAATTGCCAATTCTTCCTATTTTACCCCCAGGACTCCGAATTACAAAAGTTTTCTTAAGAAAACGATCTGGATAGTTTTTTATATTGATTTTCAAAATTTCGTCAGTTGAAAAGAGGGGGACACAATTTCAAATTCAGAAGACTTATTTCAAACTTTTACAAAAAGGGCTCTGAATTTCTCCGCATCTTTCTAAAATTTTGCCCTGAAGAACCATTTTCTTCTAAGTTTTGAAATCGAACCAAAGTTCACTTCGTGTTTTCTAAACTAGCCTACTATTATGAAAATTTCAAAAAATTTACTTGGCTTTTATTTAAAATAAAATGATGTGGGGCCCACCTTGAGGTGGTGTCACACTCAAATTCTCAAATGTTTCTATTATTTTTAAAGCAGTGCCCATCCGGAGGTGGCACCAATTTATAAAACTCTTTCATTTAATTTAATTTTTTATAAAATAATTAGTGGGCCCACGTAGGTGGCGCCCCACTAAGACTCCTTGCCAAGAAAGACAAACTTTTTTTTTACTTAAAAAAGTTTTCAAATTCAGTTGAGGTGGTACCACTTTAAAAAAAAAAAAGAAAAAAAGAAAAAGGGAAAAACAAAATCCGTTTTTTTTTAAAAATCATTTTTTACTTTTTCAGCCCCAAATGGAGCCACCGTGAAACCCTACCCAAAAACAAAATTGTTTCAGCTCTTGTCAGCAAATTTGAAGAATTTCAGCTTTTCCATATCAAGAGAGATTTCAATCAAGTGGCTGATAGTCTGGCCAGCTTAGGCTCCATTATGGCATTCAAGAATGGAGAATCTTGCCGCTCTTTTGAAATTGGCAAACTTGACCAACCTGCCTTTCTTCCAATAGAACAAGTACATCAAGCTGAGCAAAAGAAGAAGCCTTGGTATTACAATATCAAAACTTTCATAGAAACCGGTGAATTTCCTCCCGAACGCTCAAAGAAAGAGCAACGGGCAATTCAACGCATGTCTACTCAATATTTCATCCTGGCCAATGTCCTCTATCGTCGTGGATCTAGTTCAGAGTATTCTAGATGTTTAGACGAAGACGAAGCCAAAGAAGTCATGCGAGAAGCAAACAAAGGCATTTGTGGTGGCCACGTCGGCTACCAAACCCTTGTCAAGCAAATCATTCGAGCAGGTTATTATTGGAAAACTATGCAACAAGACTGTTATCATTATGTGAAGAAGTGTGTTCAATGCCAGATACATGCACCTTCTATTCATGCTCCCACAACATATTTACAATCTGTTGTCTCTCCATGGCCGTTCTCTATGTGGGCTTTCAATGTCGTAGGTCCCATCACTCATTCTGCTTCAAATGGCCACAAATACTTCCTTGCCGCAACAGAATATTTCACCAAGTGGGTAGAAGCTATCACTCTTCGCACAGTAGAAGGCCGACACGTCGTCTCTTTTATTCACAAGAGCATCCTTTGCCGTTTCAGCATCCCACATGACATCGTGTCAGATAATGGTAGTCATTTCAAGAATGAAAGAATGAAGACATTCTCCTCAAAGTTCAAAATCTATCATCATTTTTCCGCTCCCTACTATTCTCAAGGGAATGGTCAGGCAGAAGCCACCAACAAGATTTTAATTCGTATCTTGGAGCGAACTGTAGAAACAGGTCGTGACTGGCATGAGAAGATCCACGATGCACTATGGGCCAACCAGACCACTATTCACACTCCAACAAATGCTACTCCATCAGAATTAGTCTACAAAAAAGAAGTAGTATTGTTGCTACATGTTCAGAAGCCCGCTTTGAAATTTGCTTCACTTCTACAATTACCCCTTGACCAATACCAGCAGCAGTGACTGATACAACTAGACTTGCTCGACGAGAGAAGGCTAAAAGCAACAGAGCATGCTCAATCCTATTGCCAGAGAGTAGCCAGGCAGTACGCAAAGTCTGTCATCGAAAGAAGATTCAAAGTCAATGATTTAGTGCTTCGATCCACAACTTATCTCAAACATCATCCTGGCGATAAATGGTCGCCAAATTGGGAAGGTCCATATGTCGTCAAAGAAGCATTACCCCGCAACTCATATCGGCTCATCAATGCCGATGGGGTAGAATTACCAGATCCCATTAATGCTCGACACTTGAAAAAGTTCTATACTTGAAGCATCTATTCTTCCCTTGTAATCTTCCTATTCTCTTCAATAAGGATCTAACTTTCTTTTCCCAGTTACACTGAGGCATTTTAAAATTTTTGTTCTGTACGCAGGCAGGATAAACAAATCTCTCATTTTACACACATGTGCATTCATGTGCATCGATTTGCATTCATTTGCATCCAATTGCATTAACATCAATTTGGTCAGTATTGGGATTTCAATAAACAAGTCCCATCGCAATTCCTAATTGTTATTCAAAATTGAAAACAATCATTAATATTGAACCAAAATCCAATGCTCAAGCTAGCATTATTTAAAAAAAAAATCAGTGCTCAGACTGGTACATTTCAAAATCCAACTTTCAAGTTGGTCTATAATTTCTTCCTTTTGAAGATTCAAGTTTCGACTCGGGTTTTCCTTCAAATTATTTTTCCTTTTGAAAAACCGAGTTCCGACTTGGGTTTTCCCTTCAAATTATTTTCCTTTGTTGATCCGAATTCTGACTCGTGATCTCTTTACCATATTCGAGCTATTCATTTTCTTTGTTGATCCGAGTTTTGACTCGTGATCTCTTTCCCTTATTTGAGCTCTGACCCAAGCTCTTCATTCTCTTTGTTGATCCGAGTTCCAACTCATGATCTCTCTACCTTATTCGAACTCTGATTCGAGCTCTTCATTTTCTATTGTTGATCCGGGTTCCGACTCGTGATCTCTTTACTTTACTCGAGCTTTGACTCGAACTCATCATTCTCCTTTGTTGATCCAAGTCATTTAGATCCTCAGGGTTTGTCAATTTCTCAAATTGGATATTTTGCCCACCAATCTTCAATTCAAATCTTCGGATCATTCAATTCCCAATTTCGACCTCCAGGTCACCCAATTTCTAAATTCTCAAATTCCAATTTCGACCTTCAGGTCACTCAATTTCCAATTTTGATCTCCGGGTCACTCAATTCCAATTTTTCAAGTTCAATTTCCAATTTCGACCTTCGGGTCACTCAATTCTCAATTTCGACCTTCAGGTCACCCAATTTTGACCTTTTGGTCAACCAATTCTCAATTTCGACCATTAGGTCATCCTATTTCAAACCTTCGGGTTACCAATTCTATTTCAATCATTTTTGACCTACGGGTCACACCTTTGCCAATCTAGGTCGTGTTTATTCCGCCTATTGGCCCAATATCCAATTTCAATCATTTTCTCTTGCAAGAGACCCTTTTTTAGGGAGAGTTCGAGGGAGCTCGTTCTTTTCGCATGCTATCCAATTCGTTCACTTAGCCCCTTTTTAGGGAGAGTTTGAAGGGACTCGCGTCTTTGTGAACCGTTTGCAAAACAATTTCCAATTTCACACAAGGAACCCTTTTATAGGGAGAGGCTCGACGGAGACTCGCTTTTCTTGTGGCCCCCCAATTTTCATACTAGGCCATTTTCGTCATGAAAAAACCCTCTTTTTAGAGAGAGTATGATGGACTCGTTCCTTCATGACCCAATTTTCTGACCTCACTACTATCGTCCCCCTTTCTATAAGAGAAACCTAATATTAGGGAGCTTTGATGAAAGCTTAATTTCTCTTCAAAAGTTCATTTTGCAAAAACCTCCTCTTCAGAAAATAGATGAGTAATTTCCATTTCCCATTCAGGTAAGGGCTAAGCATGATTCTCTCTTTTGGGGGAAAAAGAAAGGAGAATTTTCGTCACGGATGTGTCGAGCTAGACATCAAATGCTCTCTTTCACCAAGGATTTCAAGAACATTTTGTCAATTTGTCAATCAATTACCTGTTGATTTTAGAATTTTATTGCATAAATCTTTACCTCAGTTTACCTTCAGCATTACTTCCAAGAGAGAGAAGCTTTTGCGAAAAGAGATTCAAACTTCAAATTCTTTCCATTGGCCAACCAAAAGGATGAAGGACAAATCCTCGATATGGCCAGAAAAGAAGATTCAATGTTATTGCAAAGCCATAAATGATTGATATTGATCGCAGTTATGGCACATCTTTAAAGATTATTCTTGTAAAGACAAGGCAGTGGAAATATCCTGAGCGCTAGAAAAAGAGAGAATTCACCCAAGCCTTGTCTCCTCAAAATCACCTAAGCTCCAATTAAATATCCGCAAAGGGGATCTCTCAATTATCGTCAAGATGAAGGCGAATTAAGCGAGTAGACCTTCGGGGCCAAAGAAGATTTGAAACATCTCCAAGATGATAGAGTTTGTGACAGATCCTTTCAGAGAAAGTTCAAAGCACTGTCGAGATAAAGGCAGATGCGATGAACCTCCCGACAATCCCTAAAAGATATTTAATTTCAGCTATCATCCTAAGATCTCCAACCCATGAGCCAATATCATCAAGATAACCCTGAGGCAAAGAAGGATCGAAACATCTCCAAGGTGAAGGAGTTTGTGATGTACCCTCCCAAAAGAGAGAAAGAGAGGAAAAAGAAAGAAAGAAAAGTCAGAACATCTCAAAAATGAAGGAGAACGTAGCCGAAACCCAAGAGAGCTCAAAAGATTGTAGAAAGATTATCATGAGAGAAGCTCCCAGGATATCAAACTGCCCAAATCTATCAAGAATCTTCTTTGAATTTGTGAAATTCTATTATCAATACTCTTTCATCAATTGCTTTCATGATATCAAATTCTCTTTCCTGTTCATATCTAGGAAATTGATAGCTTCCTTGAAGAAAGTCAATCATAAGCAATTTGGATTCCAAAATCTTGATTCTATGAAGTGAATCTCGTTTGGAGATAATGCTTCAGGTAGGAAAGAAGGAATATCTTTGCAACATTGTGCATCATTTTCAAATACTTTGAATCAAGAACAGAATTCTCAACATTTTGGCAATACTTTCTAGCTATCTTGACGTGAAGTGAGAGCTTAATGTCTGTTTTCGATAAATTCTGACACCAATCCCTCTTAAGGACTTGGTTCATTCCCTTCTTTGAGAGCATGAACTCTTAGATCCGCACACTTCCCTGTGTCCCCACTGTCCCACCATAGACAGTCCCATTTCGGTTCGAGGTCGAACCACCAATCATTTTCTCGCAAAAGGCAATTTCAAAAGCTATTTAGTCTAAAAAATGAGACGCCCAAGATCAACCCCTTTTCAAGCTTTAGGGACCCCATTTTCCTTCATTTTGCAAAACCCCTGTCGGATTTATTGTGCAAAATCCGAAGGTTCCATCATACCAATCCATTTTCCACCCGATCAGGTTAAGGGTACAAACTTGAGCCTCATTCAAAGAGGTATTCCATTTTCCGCCCGATCAGGATAAGGGTACAAACCTGAGCCTCATTCAAAGAGGTATTCCATTTTCTGCCCGATCAGGATAAGGGTACAAACCTGAGCCTCATTCAAAGAGGTATTTCATTCTCTGCCCGATCAGGTTAAGGGTATAAACCTGAGCCTCATTCAAAGAGGTATTTCATTCTCCGCCCGATCAGGATAACGGTATAAACCTGAGTCTCATTTCTATGAGAAATTTCATTCCCCAATCAGGTCAAGAGTCAAACCTGAGCTTCGTTTTATACGAAGCATTTTCTGTCCCATCTAGGTTGAGGACAAAAACCTGAACTTCACTCTCACAGAGCAAATCTTTTCTCTTTATTCTCCATTTCATATCTACTATCTTCCTCGGGCTAATTTCTTCATACCCAGTCAGATCCTTCTAACTGGGGCAATTTTTTTATATAGCCCAAATTTGGAGTGTTTTTCTTTGCCACTAAGCTCGGCCACGAGCCGGCTTAGTAGCAAAGAGGGGCATCTGTAAACACCCTAAATTTTCACTCACCTTCCTGATATCTCCATCAATCGGCTCATTTCAGTTCTCCGGAATCAGTGAAGGGCAAAATGGTCATTTTCTGAGTTTAAACCTTGCAAAAACTCCTAAATTTCATTCTCAATTCCCAAAATCTCTCTATTTAGGCTCAGAAACATCTTAAAATTGAAAATTTTCAAAATTCTACTCTTGACAAGAAGCTAGAATTTCCCATTACTAATTCAGAGTAGTATTTCTTGAAACATGTCTTTGCATAGCATTGCACGAACATTTCATATCATTTCACTGCACAGCATGTCATTTTGAGATCCAGAACTCCTGATTTTCAAAAGTATCAATCCAGATTCAAGTTTTAAATATTTCAAACTTGATTTCAAACCCCTGGGTTTTCAAAATTGCCAATTCTTCCCATTTTACCCCCAAGACTCCGAATTACAAAAGTTTTCTCAAGAAAATGATCGGGATAATTTTTTATATTGATTTTCAAAATTTCGTCAGTTTAAAAGAGGGGGACACAATTTCAAATTCAGAAGACCTTATTTCAAACTTTTACAAAAAGGGCTTCGAATTTCTCCGCATCTTTCTAAAATTTTGCCCTAAAGAACCATTTTCTTCTAAGTTTTGAAATCAAACCAAAGTTCACTTCGTGTTTTCTAAACTGGCCTACTATTATAAAAATTCCAAAAATTTTACTTGGCTTTTATTTAAAATAAAATGACGTGTGGCCCACCTTGAGGTGGTGTCACACTCAAATTCTCAAATGTTTCTCTTATTTTCAAAGCAGTGCCCATCCGGAGGTGGCACCGATTTATAAAACTCTTTTATTTAATTTAATTTTTTATAAAATAATTAGTGGGCCCACGTAGGTGGCGCCCCACTAAGACTCCTTGCCAAGAAAAACAAACTTTTTTTTACTTCAAAAAGTTTTCAAATCCAGTTGAGGTGGCACCACTTTAAAAACAAAGAAACAAGAAAAAGGGAAAAACAAAATCCGTTTTTTTAAAAAAATCAATTTTTACTTTTTCAGCCTCAAATGGAGCCACTGTGAAACCCTACCTAAAAACCTTATTTTACCTAAGTTTAAAAAAAAATTCTGGAGAAAGGGAGTCGTCCCCCTCTCAAAATGGCGAACACTTCAAAAATTCGTTTTAAAAGGTTATCAAAGTCGGCTGAAGAGGCGGGAAAAGCCGAGGATTTGGGGGAAAAGGCAAGGGGCTGGCTATTAAAAAGCCACAGGGGTTTTTTGGAAGGGGGCTCTCGAGTTTCCCTCATCAACTCTTGTCCCCTTTTCACTAACCCTTATGGTTTTCCCTCTCTGTTTCCACTTCCCACTTCGGCCTCATCAAGACCATCGGCTCCTCTTTGATTCTCTCCTCACGGTCCAGTGCCTCCAACCTCCTTCAAGAGAGTAGTCAAAGAAGATCGAGTGAACCTGCAAGGGAAACCCCACCTTCTTCCAATCAACCTGGGATATTGTGTTTCTTGTTTGCAAGAAACTAGTTTCTAAGAATCATCATCCGGAAGGAGTTTGTTTCAAAGCAATCAGGTGAGAAACTGCCTTCCTTCTTCAATTATTTCTTTTTATCTCCTGAAGAGTCGTATGCCATTGATTTCGTCAGAATTGGCATATGATTAATCCTCTTTATTGTACATTTTGTCTAACCTAATGGCTTTATTGCATCCTGGGATCATCTCATTATATATGCCTGCATTTTGGTAATCATATACCATATTCACATCTTAGGCACAACAAATCTGTTGCATTTTGTTGATACGATTTGCATCCATGGTGGTCTCATACATCGATGGTCGATGATGCCTCAAAATGGCATCATCGGTTCCTCTGAAGGTCATTTTAAGAAATCAACATCTTTCCCATGGTATTTTCCAACATTACAAATGGCATGGGATGACATTCTGTTTCAAATTTATGATTTTTTTCCAGATTCACATTTATGCCATCCCATATTGCAGGTCATCGAATTCATCCTCGTTATTGAAAGTATTTTTTTTCTTTACAAAAAATTTCGATGTCATTAAGGCTTCAGTCTCTGTAAGTGCGGTGAATGAGACATCAAAGGACAACACATTCATTCTAATCTTTGACCATCCTGTTATTTTGTATATTGGTTCTTTTTTTTTTTTTACAGACTGCTCCTGTTTGATAGTAACCGTAACTCTTTTGCATCATATTAGTTCCTATCTACCCATATGGATGAGGGTGTCTGCATGTCATCACATCAAATGATACTCAAGAGGAGTTATCGTATAGTAATGGATGCCCTTAACCAAGGCATCACATTTTTTTTCTCTCTTTTGAGTGTTTTATCTATTTCAGATTCTCTGCATTTTGTATATTTCCATTCCATCATACCCTATCTATATTTTTTTTTTCGCTGCTAAACACCCCAAATTTTTCAAAGTTTTGTAAAAATGACCTTTTTGCCCCTGACTACATCTTCTGAGAAAATCAAAGCGATTTCAAAGCTAAATTTCAGGCATTTTTCAGATTTTCGGAATGAATTCCATATTGCTATACTCAAAATTCAATTCTGAATCTGAACCCAGTGCTTTAAATACAAATTTGAGCCTCGTTGTCCAATTTCCAAATTAAAAGTACAAAAATACAAAAAAAATGGTTCTAAATGGCTCAGGCAATTCATCTAGCACTCTGTTGGATCACCAATCCTATATTTCTCAGTTCGAGGTTGTAAAACTCGAATATTTCTTGAAAATTCGGATATAAATCCGTTTTCTGAAGAAATTTTCTCAAAAATCGCCTTGAGTTCTTAGAAAAACCCCCTTGTGTAAATATTTTATAGAAACACAAAAAAATTAGTTTTAATCTTTGTTTTCCCATAAGATTTTAGGATTTTATTCCAAAAGATACAAAAAATAAAATGATAAAAAAAACAAACACAAAAACCAAAAAAAATGGAAAACTACGAGAAAAATAAATGCTTTTAAAGCTTTTTAAGATATTTTTGCTAAAAACCTCATGTTGAAAAACCATTTTATGAAAAACTTTTTTTAAGGGGACCTCCTTTTTGAAAAAAAGGAAAACTTGCAACGGTCGCAGGCTCGCTTCTCCTCTCCGCCTTCGATTTCCAACAGCCCTCTTCACCCTCCGCCCTCGATCTTCAACCATTTCCCCCCTCTCGAACCTTCTATGCTCTCTTTAAGAAGAGGCATCAATCTTCTTTGAGGGGGCATCCATCTTTTTCTTCTCGAAAATCCATTTTCCCTCCATCTTCACGCAGCAATTCCTCCTCTCGCATCGATTTTCATCCATTACTTCCCCTTCTGCTCCCCTCTTCTGGAGTCCCTGCAAGCAAAGTGAAGCCACCAGACTTCTCTCTGGTTCCCCCTAAAGGAGAATCGACCTCCTCCTTCCTTCAGAAACTCCTGCAAACGAGGAATCGAATTGACTCCCTCCTTCAAGATCCCAGCAATCCTGTAAGTACTCCTTTCTCCCGTCCGTGATTTCTGATTTTTCTTTTGATTTTCTAGTTTTGGACTCCCATTAGAAGCACCACTGTAGTATCGGTTTGCATATAGCAAATATCGGTCTACACAGGCTGTGCAACATCAATGAAATATCTATATTTCGACATTTATTTTTTTTCTCATTCCTTATAATTCCTCTCTGAATCTCATTAACTTCTTTTTGCAAATTGTTTCTATATTTGCGCTCCGTGTACAACATATCTTCTCTTTTTTTCTTTCTTTCTTTTTCTCTCTGGTTTTCATTTAAGCAGTTCAACGCTTGAATCTAATGCTGTGTGTGATCTCCGATCAATATTTTTGGTTCAATCTGCGTTGGGATTTTTGTTTCATCTATTTCCATTCTACTTCATCTGCTTTTATTTTTCCTCTGTTATTCGTTGCATTTTTGGACCCGTATATCTCATATGAATTCAACGATCTAGATCTTGTATTTTGATTTCAATATCATTTGCCTTAGATCGATATGCAGCAACACCCTTCATCTGAATATATGTGCTCATCTCCCTGTTTATCACGGATCGATACACCGATTCACTGAAAAAGCGGTTACCAATCTGCTGGTAAAATCATTCACATACCCTTGGTGCTAACAAAATATATGAAGAAATGATCAAATGCTGGTGATTCTGATTGGAAGAGGGGAAGTATTATTTTCTGGTTTTCCTTAAAATTTAAACATCATTCATGTAGCCTGTTATTAATCCAGTGATCATAATAGCTTATTAGAAATCTTTTTGGATTAATTCATAGGTGAAATACTTTCATTTTTTTTTTGTAATGGCGTGAATTGTGAAATCACGTTAGACAGGTCCAATAGGCCACAGTTCTTCCATCTTTTTTATCACCATGTTCTAAGTTCCATTTTGTTAGTTCTTTAATCAATAGCTATTTTAATATGTAGGTTCACTCGTTTGTATCATCTCATGGTTGGTAGTCATTCTGTAACAATCCTGTTATAGCCAATTAGCAATAGTTTGTTTAATCTTTTCTTCTTCTTTTTTAGCAGCATGATAGAATCGAATAGTGCCCTGCCTCATTCCAAATTGATTTTTTCTGTTAAGCGGCATGTAGTTTTACCTGTCTCTGATCAACTTTACGCTGCTGTGTTTCCATCTTCTGGGTTAGCTTCTAATTTTCAATGCATCTACTATCGTTATGGCATACCACTTTCCACTCCTGTTTGGCTTAATACATTTCCTGTAATTTTTTTTTTACTGCATCATGTTTTACGCTTACCCTATCATTTGATGGAAAGGATATTAGCCGTGATGATTGCTCAAATGGAAGTGATCTTCACCAATCCTGAATATGTGAAGGAACCATTAAGCCTTAGTTTGATTAAGTCCCATGTACCATATCATAAACGTGGTTCCACTGAGTTGGGTGCTATTTGTTCTAGTAGTAAGAGAAGCATCCAAGGATTGGGAATGGCTGGATGGTAACAGTAGCCCCATTGGACTATTGGTAAAAAAAAAATGGGTAAATACACTTTAGGAAAACAGAAAGTTGGAGATATCGTTAAGGGCTCAGCCCATGTGAGCCTTGTTAAAGCCAATTGACCTGTAAATACCATTGAAATCCAGATTCCAAGTGGTTTTGCCGATGCAATCATTGCTACTGAGGGTGACCCATCAAAATATTATGCTGAGATGACCATGTCTTAGGTGTCCCGGCTTGCCTCAATCCATCCAAGTGGTTGAAACTCCCCATCCTGAGGTATAGTGGAACACGTTGGGTCATTGATCCAGCCACTGGTTTTGTTCTACTAAAAATACAATGGGTGCCTTAGTTGAGGTCAAGTCCTTGATTCACCATACATTTGTCTATTAACAATACACCCCCCCCCCCCTATGTCCATTGCTATATATATTTGACACATTTACCTGTAATTCAACATGCTGGTTCGAAAATCTGGGTTGTGCTTTACTGTAAAATATTGTGTTTACCCCTGCTTGTCCAGCTTGTAAGAGTTGGATATACACAGAGTTGATGTTCAGCTAACACTAACACTTGAGGAGAATGATAGTCCTAATCATGATCATGTTTTCTTTGCAGATTTGAGCCTCTAAAAGGATTGTTCATGAGCAACAATAGATTTACATTTTTTTATGTTCACCTCAAAATTTTGTTGGTGAAGTATTAGAAATGTTGAGATTCTCTTTTGTCACGGTAACCTTTGGATCATTAATAATTTCTAGACCTTGCTTATGGGATGTTGTACTTAATTCCTTGTTCTTGTGCATTATTATGGATATCTCTATGTTTCAATTGTTGGGTTCTTTGCATTGTGATTTTTGCAGGATTAACGTTCTTTGTGTCTCCTAATCATTAAGGTTAAGACAAAACTATGTATATTATAACTCCCAATGGGCGCCTTATTCAGTGGGACACCCTGTAATCCTGAAGGTCTTAGATTCATACCCCTTAAATCTTGACTTCAGGATGCACCAGGATTCATCTTGGGGAGGGCATATGCTTCTGAGGAAATTCTCAACTCACACTTATGTTGATAGAACAAGAGTACCAGAACAAGTAGTATACCGTGATTCTCAGAACCCCAAAGGATGACATAAAATCCTTGTTGGCCTTACTCTTGACCAATGACTATCTTTGAAAGGTGATTGATTACGTTTCTAGGAGGGACACGTTTCAAGCATATACCAAGCTTGGCAAGGTGAGATCATTTCATACTTCTTACCCAACAAACTCATATAGGGATCTCGATCTCACCAAACTAGGTTCCTGTAATAAAGGGGATTTAATTCAGAAATCACTCAGTATTAGTTTTCACATTCCTGCATTTGTTGGGGAATGCTCCTTTATCATCTTGTGAAATATATGATTCCCCTGATTTCAGAATTAGATCTCCTTACTTGTATTTATATCGTCATCTAACATTCAATATATCATTGTGGTTTCACTAACAATTCATTACATATTCACTGCACTGCTATTTCACTTTTGCACAACCTATCATACAACATCATTTGTCAAAATACACGACATTCATCTTTTTCTTCTTCTTTTTTTTTTTATCAATTCCATGTGTTATAATAAGCATACATCACTATGTATTGTTATTACACACATTCTGCACCTAAATATCATCTCACTTTTACATTACCTTCACTTCTACTACCCTGTCACACCTTTCTTCACTGCATCACATCCATAATATCTCCTATATGGACCCCACTGTACTGTCAAATACCATCTTCACTATCATAGCCTAATACCCACTATACCTACACAGTATAAACCCATTCTTGCTGTTACACCCTACTGCTATACCGGTACCACAACACACCAATAACATCACCTATAGTATCTTACTATGTCCACTGGCTTGTTGCATATCTCCAGCACCTCACCTCTACCCATCACAAACCATCTTTATTGCTAAAGGGTTGCTTGCAATGACCCGAGCATGATATGTCCTTCCCTTTTCCATTACCTACATCACATATTCACCATATATTATATCTAGCATAGGCATTATTTTTTTATTGATCGTGTATATATCACTACCAGCATGATTTTCTCCTATATTTCTATACTTTGTGAATATCATAACTTGTTAACCCTTTTTTTCAGAATTATATATTTCTTTTCAAAGTTAGATGCTTTTCCATCCTTTCATTAGTTTTCATTCTCATCTATCTACACTAAGTGCATGATATATATGATACACACACACACACACACACACACACACACACACATATATATATATATATATATATATATATATATATATACACACGTACATATACACATATATATAAATATATATGTATATATATATGTACCCATGCGTATGTAAGTACATGTATAAACTCTCATGTATGTATATATACGTATATATATAGGTATGTATGTCACTTCCCATCCTTTTTCATCATATATATCTTGATATATGAGCATTTCCCCATTAATTTCCATGTGATATGTGCGATTTCTTGCTATTTTCATATTAATCAAGTGTTTTTGCAGGGAATATGGGGAAGATATCATTATTGAGAGTTGTAAATTCAATTTTATGTATTGTAATAGTTAGATCTTAATGAGAATTTACATTTTCAGCTTTTAGATAGAATGAATGAGCATTATAAATATCATAAATTGCTTATTCCCATGCTTTTTGCCTTTATTTCTCAAAATCTCACAATGGTGAAACACGAATGGCACGTGCACCATTTCGTAAGAGGTAATTAATCCTAAGTTGATGATTTACATCAATGGCCATAGTCAGGATGTAAACAAAACTTAGGATTTTTATCTTTTATTAGATAACACTGGATTCAAACTGGATCCTTTTCAAAAATCATCATATTTTCTTTAAATATCTTCCTCTTTTATCAGAATTTGATTTAAAATTAATTCAATATATATACCAATGGCCATAGTCAGGGTATATTGAGAGTTAATTTCATTTTAAATTCTATAAAAGCACCAAAAATGTATTTTATTCTTCACTTGAATTTAAATGTGGTTATTATATAATATATTCAATGACCATAGTCAAGAATATATTATATCTTTAACCTCATTCTTAATTCATTTAAAGAATGGAATAGCTCTTTAAAGTCCTATTTCAAAATTATTCATCATTTAGGATAGAATTGCATCATATTTTCAAAATTCTTTTTCAAAAACCCAAGTGATTTTGAATATCTTTCTTCAAGTTTCTATTTCAAATTCCAATTCTATCTCAATTTCAAAGTCCAATTTGACTTTGGAATTTTAAAATCATTTTATATTCAAACTCCAAAATTCCAATCCAAATTCAAAATTCAATTTCGAAGTTCAATTTAAACTTTGAAGTTTTTGATTCATCTTCTTATTCTAAATCAAGTTTTCTTCAAATTTCAAAATCAAAGTTGATTCTGATCCAAACCTTCCTAAGTTTTAAATTCAATCTGAGTTTTCAAAACCCATATCCATCTTTAAAAGTTCTATTTGGACTTTTCAGAATCCAAATCCAAAGTTAGGCCCTAAATCCCAACTTGGGTCCAGATTCCCAAGCATAATCTCCACTTTCGGATCTCAAACCTCAGATCCAAAATCTATTTTAGGATCCAGAATTCAACTCCATCTTGGATCTCAAATTCAGATCCAAAATCCATTTTAGGATCCATAACCCAGTTCCACTTTGGATCTCAGACTTCAGATCCAATTCCATTTTAGGATCTAGAATCCAAATCTCATCTTGGATCTCACACTTCAGATCCAAATCCATTTTAGGATCCAAAATCCAATCTCATCTTGGATCACAAATTTCAGATCCAATTCCATTTTAGGATCCAAAATCCAATTTCACTTTGGATCTCAGACTTCAGATCCAATTCCATTCTAGGATGCAGAACCTAGTTCCACCTTGGATCTTAGACTTCAGATCCAAATTCCATCTTGGATGCCAAAATTCGGATCCAATTCTATTTAAAATATTAGAATTCAATTTCGTTTTCATCTCAGATTTCAAATTCAATCCCTATTTCCGGGTTCTAAATCCAGAATTCAATTTTGAACTCTATTTAGAATCCAGACTTTGAATTCAGATTCCATCTTGAAATTCCAACTTTCAAATCAATTATATTTCTCAATTCTATTTAGATTTCCCACATTTCATTCAGATTTCAAACTTCAAAAGTTAGAATTCAATTCCATTTCATCTCTATTCTGATTCAAGGTCCATTTACGACTTTGAAGTTTCCTTTCTCCTCCTTTTATCTCAATTTCAAGATCCTTCCTTTCAAAAGTCTAGATTATTTTCCCAAAACTCTGATTATTCCAAAAACTTAGAACTTTAAATCTTAAGTTCTGAGTTAAAAACCATTTCTTCACTCTATCATCAGATTCATCTCAGAAACACTTAGAAATTTTCAAAATCATTTTCAAAAAGAGCATACATCTTTACATTCGCACAAGCATGATTCTTTGCACATTTAGACTTAGGATAAATTCTTAGATAATCTTTTAGCAAAGCAAAAAGGCATGAATTCGACCCTTGGTTCGATTACCACTGGTAAAGGCGCCAGGAACGGTCGAACCTCGTACCGACGAGCGGATCCCATCTCTCAGTTTTCCCGCAAATGTTTCAAAATGGAGGTGAGTTATTTTCTCAAATATTTTTAAATTAAGGTCAAGTGAGACCCCGCAAAAGAGTTCCTCTTCTTCTTTTTCTTTTCTTTTCTTTTCTCCTCTCTCTTCTTTTCTGTCTTTTATTTTCTCCCTTCAAAAAGGAGGAAATAGAGGTTAGAAAGGAAAAAGAGAAGGAAGAGAGAGAAACCACCAAGAGAGGAAAAATTTTGCGATTATCACACTCATCTATCTCTTGTTTTCATTTAGCATATCTCTGAGGTTATATGGTGATCGGTAGCAGGGAAATCAGTTTTTCTTTTGATCATGATGACCGTTACTGATTTTAGTTATCTGTGTCAATACTATTACCTGCAGCATGTCTATCATTGTATTCCTATTGCTTTATATTTTTCTTCTTTTACTTTCTGTATGTCTTTTTATATTAACAACTCATTCAGGAATGTATTTTACACTCTACGGTCTGTATAGCTACTTGCATCCTCTTATAAGCTCATCTAGTTTGTTGTTTCTCTTTAGCCTCTGCAAACCAACATACTCTGCATTCTGTTCAGCAGAATCTATAATATATATGTCTGTAAACAACATCCTCCATGGTCTTATAATAGCCATTACGAATGGATATTTGCTGAAATCATTTTTTTTTCAGCAATTGATTCCGTTCTGCAAGATGGTTTTGTTTTGATTTACTACATGAGATGTCTCTGATAATGTGTGATTCTTATTCTTATTTTCAGTTGTCATATTATTAATACATACAGTTTAACCTCCTAATTTTTGTCTGTAATGTTCTATTACCTGTAGAATTGGGTTCAATGCCAAATAATCACCATAGAATCAATCCATGATGGTTAGTGCCTCTTTAGATTTATATATTTTAGATATACTCTGCCACACACTCACTGTTTTATTCACCTGCACATCTCTTCTACTGGCAGACACCACTTGTAATGTTTTTTTTTTACACCATCGTCTGTATATCATGGTAGATTCAAATCCGATCTCTATACCATATTCCTTCTTTTGTTATACCTTGTATCATACGCCTTCACCCCTATGTCCCCTGCTGCAACATTCATCATCAGTTTGTCTCAGTCCCTCCAAATAACAGAAATCAAGCTAATCACAGATGAAGTAAAAGTAGTTTTGGTCTTTTCAATATCCTACTGTAATTGCTTCATAGCTAGGTAGGCTTTGTTAAAGCCATAACATCCAGGAATCAGCCTTTGGACTGTAGGCTGCAGAATATCTGATTTTGCTGAATGTGAACATAGTCATGTCATCACGTGGATGTTGTAAACACCCCAAATTTTTCAAAATGTTGTAAATATCCCCTTTTCTGCCCTTTGCCCCCATTTTCTGGGTAATTGAGTCAGTTTTAAATCTAAATTCCATTTTGTTTCTCAAAATTTGGTTGAAATTAAATTCATTTTCCATATCTGACTCAATTTCGGATCCGGATCCATTATCAAAATCCAAATCTGAGTTTCATTATCCAATTTTAAATTAAATTTTCAAAATTACCAAAATAATCTTTTGAAAAGCTCAGACACTTCATCCGGTATCCGTTTGGATCCATCGTATTATATTCCTCAATTCGAGGTTTAAAGCTCGAATATTTTCTCAAAACTTGGGTCCAAACTCATTCTTCTGAAGAAGTTTTCCTGAAATAATCTGAAATTCTCAGGAAAATACTTTTGTAAATATTCTTTTCTAGAAAAATACAAAAAAAAATTATTAGGGTTTAGTTTTTGTTTTCTCAGTTTTTCATTCCAAAATATATAAAAAAAAAAATAGAAGATAGAAATATTGAGAAAAGAACAAAAAAAAAAAGAGAAAAAAATCAATCAAAATCAAAAGTAAATGAAGGAAGTTGCAGTGGTTTTTGAAAACCCGTTTTTGGAAAAAAAAATCATTTTAGAAAAACATCCTTTTGAAATTGTTTTTGAAAGAGCCCTTTTTTTCCCGTAAAATTGGTGGCTTAGGGTTTTCCTGCGTAGGAGAGGAGGGGGCGGCGCCTCTGAGGGAGGAGAGTCTTCTTCCATGGCCTCCACCCTCCGATCCTCTTCTTCCATCAACAAGCACCCTGAACCCTTCATCTTTAACCACTTTCCTCCTTCACGAATCTCCCACCAAACCCTCCAGAACCCCCCCCATGTGCGATCCGGTGGCCCCATCGCCCTCCATCTCCGAACCTTCCTTCTCCACCCTCGATTTACCAACAGAATCGCCATCATTCCTTCTGGAATTCTCCTCTTCTCCTATAAAAGGGGAGCCCAGGGGGAAGAAGAGGGGATCATTGATTGAACCCCCTAACTCCCTCGATTCCCCCCAGTAACAGTGTAATCTCTCAAGGTATTTCATCCGGAGTCGCTCGAAGGAAGCGGAGACCCTCTGCAAACAAGGTAATCATCCCTCGTCCATCGATTTTTTTTTTTATCACCGCCTTTGTTTATCGTTTCAGTAAAGCACTTTGGTAACACTGGTTTGCTTAGAGCAAATCAAGCTGCCCTCCGTGCAAAAATAACAGAACCGCTGCGTTCCGATATTTTAATATTTCGATTACATTATCATCTTCTGCTCTTCCTCGATTTCAGCAGTAATTCGCTTTGAATTTTGCTCATTTTTTATTTAGAACCTTAGTCTTTGTTTTGTATCATCTACGTTTGATAAGTTGTTCCCCTGCTACGTCTGATTTCTGGTTTTATTTTTGATTGCCTATATTCAATAGTCATTGATCGTTCACTGTTATTGCATTCGATTCCTGGACTCTTATCATGGAGATGAGACTTAAGCATTAGTTTCAATCCATGTTTTCTGTGTTGTTACATGATCTGTTTTTTTTTTTTTTTAATATACAAAGAAGATGTTAGGAATGTTCACCATCACGCCTGAATTATCTTCTTGAGTGAAGTTTAATCCTTGTCTTACATGAATTATTTGTTATTTCCTTTACATCGTACCAGAATTTGATTATGCATGATTCAGGTTGTGATGTTATTATTTTTTTTTTTTGGGTTTAACATACTCCTTGTTTCAACAGTTTATAAAACCCATTCGTACGTGTTAACCCAGTATCTTGCTCATGTTTAAATTTAGCATATCAGAGATAGTTTGCAAATGGCTGTTCAAATAAAATGATTGTTCAAGTGAGATGCTCACTGATCGGCATAAGTTTTGAAAGCTATTCTAATGATCATTCAAGGAGTTTAGTCTTGTCTTAGTGTATGGTCCTGCAGAAGTTACAGCATGGCCTTGGGAAACATATGCTATCATATGTATGCTCCACAGATGGGTAAAACCGGCGATGTTACCAATTAGAATGAGTCCTTTCACAAGAGATAGCATATATTTCTGGAAACCTTTTGCAGGAATTCTATTTGAGCAGGATTCATGTTATGAAAGTGTCATCTATTTGTTTTATAGGCTTATGCAAATATTTCTTTCAGTTAGTAAATATCATGCAAACCCTTTCCATCATATTGTGTCTAAACAATAGTTTGATAGTGCCATGATGCAAATGGAGAATTACTTGGTGTCTATGTTTAGAAGTTGAATATGAATCAGACCTAGGTATATTCCCCATATCTGTCATTACCCCATTATATATTCCTTGTGCCAATACGACACTCCAAATTTGCCTGCAAACATATCCTGTAGACCAAGGCGAGAGGATGCTTAGGAGTCCATAGGTTTTGTGATGAACCAGATGCAAATGAGTTACTAAAACAGGAAGGTCACTCATCATCAGTCTCTACTGCTTTAACGTTTAGGGAGTTCATTGTAAGAATCCTCTGATATAGATCATCAATAATGAATCTTATAGGTTTTGCAATGGGCTTCAATATGCCTCCATTGTTTGGTGAAATCTCGCTTCAGTTGATATTTCACTTTTTCTATGGGACATTTTCTTGCATTCATCGCACCATGCATCTTACCATCAGCACTCCACCCCTCAAACCCATTGAGCCACAGTAATCAAAATTAGTTTAGTTGCATGTCATCTGCGTTTCATCATTGTATTTCTTATCACATTTTCATTTCCCATGTTCAATTGTGTGATTGCATACGTCGCTATCAGCATTTTTGCTGTAGCATCGTATTTGGCCTAGCATTTGGTATACAAGTTAAAATCGTGGCCTGATATGCAGATTCTAAATTTTTGAGATTTAAGGAGCCGGGCAAAGAATTCCCAAGTTCTCTCAGGGTTGGGGTTGGGCTGACATTCCTCACTGAACCTATATATGGTTGCGTTAATGGTTCAGCTCTTGCAAGGAGTTTGCTTTTGTTTAGATAGACTTGATATCTAGTTCTGTTGGGTTATTTTGTTTTGCCTCTGCATAAAAAAAAAAAAAAAAAAAAACTAACAGGGAATCAGGTTGTTGGTTGAGACATTGAAAAGTTATCTGGTAGAGAGCTCCACCGCTTGACTATTACAATAGTTACAACTCTGGGTGCATAAACATGTGTTTTCAAGTTTCTTGGAGGTAAAACAAAGGTTGAAAATTGTGCAAGTGATCTGGTCATTACCTAGGCCTACCAACTATGTGATTAAGAATTAGCATTTTAAATTGTTTTCTCAGAATTTGATTGTTGTCATTATGAAGAACCCCAGAACATATGGGGTTGTGATATTTCCATTCTCTGTTAAAAAAGGGTGTAGGCATATCTTCATCAGGACTTATCCTAACAGAGAATCTTCAATTTCAAGACAAAACCCTTATATTCAAAGCTGCCATGCCTCACCTCATATTTATTCTTTGCATCGATGGGCACATCACCATCAACACATTGCAGCAACCTTCCCACTGTTACATATATGCAGCTCACAGGAGGTCGAGATTAGCATTCAAAGGCCACTCGTCGGAGATAAATGATCTATCGCCCACCTGCTTGCTGGCGCCGATCTACTACACTATGAGTGATTGATCTGAGAGTTTTTGAATGGCCAAGTGGTCTGAAGTCTGATGACTCAGAAAGGTGATGCCAAACAGAATGGTGACACTACATAATTTGCTAGTAGGAAGATCATAGGCTGATAAAATTTTGGGACGATGTGTGTTACTTGCCTATGAATGGATTCATAATACAATGGCATTGATTCATAATCACATTTGCCATGCTCGCTGTCTCTGTCACATTCATTCCTTTTTTTTTTCATCTCTTGTAGGCCACCTTCATGTCAGGACATGCCACTGTTCCATAATTTCCATAGAAGCAATATGTAGTTTATCCACAATTCTGTTAGCAGTTGCCCAATTTACCTCACAACCTACCTGTTAGACCCCCTTTGCTCTGTATTTCCACCACTGCATTTTCATATGCCTCGTCCTCAGCCATTCTTGCCTTCCAGCCTATTACTCATCTTTTTATACCCACTGTCACACTATAAATTCTGCACTTTGCCTAAGCAGCTATGTAACCCATCCATTAGCATGTATTCTTCATCCAATACCTTCCCTGTGCACCTCTTCATTGATGTAGGCATAGAATAAGGCACAAGTGACTGGGTCTTTCCATTTCATAAACGGGTCATATTCAAGCATGTATGCATCTGTCTCCTTTTTAGCCCGTGCAAGTCTTCATTAGAATTAAGCATATGCTCTTGTAACGCAAGCTTATGTAAATAGGCATACGTATATATGTCCGTCGTAGGTCCTTCACATGTTCATATGGATTTCCCTCCTTGGCACTAAGGTATCATTGTATGCATTTTGGCTTTGACATATTTTCTTAGTTTGTCCTCTTATCTTGCATTTTGCTCATATCAACCCTCTTTCGCAGGGAAGGTATAAATCATTGATATTCTGATTTGAAATTCCAATGTAATTTCAAGGATGTAATAGCTAGATGTTAATGAGAACTTTCCATTTTCCAGCTTTAGATTAGAATGAATGAGCATTGTAAATATCATAAATTACTTGTTCTTCATGCATTTTGTCTTTATTTCTCAAGTTCTCACAAATGGCAACACGAATGGCACGTGCACCATTTCATGAAAGGTAATTAGTCCTAAGTTGATGATTTACATCAACGGCCATAGTCGGGATGTAAACAAGACTTAGGATTTTTATCTCTTACGAAATAACACTAGATCCACACTAGATCCCTTTTCAAAATTCATCATATTTCCTTAAATATTTTCTCCTTTTATTAGAATTTAATTTAAAATTAATTCAAAATATATACCAATGGCCATAGTCAGGGTATATTGAGAGTTAATTTCATTTTAAATTCTATAAAAGCACCAAATGTGTCTTATCCTTCACCTGAATTTAAATATAGATTATTATATAATACATTCAATGACCATAGTCAGGGATGTATTATATCTTCAATCTTATCTTAATTCAGTTCAAGAATAAGATAGATTTTCAAAATCTAAATTCAAAGTCTTTAAATTCATTCATCATTTAGGATAGAATTGCATCATATTTCAAAATTTCTTTTTCAAAAACTCCAAGTGATGCAAATATCTTCCTCAATCTATTCTTATAAAATCCAATTCATTCTTTCAAATTTTCAAAATTCTATTTTCGATCTCAAAGTTCAAATTAACTTTGAGATTTCAAATTCATTTTATATTCAAAAATTCAAAACAGATTTCAAAGTCCGATTTGACTTTGAAACTTCAGAATCATCTTGTATTTCAAATTCCAAATTCTATCCTAAAGTACAATATTAACTTTAAAGTTTCACCTGTATATTCAAGATTCAATTCATTTTTCCAAATCCAATTCAAATTTAGAAATTCTTGATTCATCTTCTAAATTCTAGATTCAAAACTCCAAATTCAAAGTCCAATTTGACTTTGAAATTCATATTCCAAGTTCAAAATTCTCAAATCATATTTTGAAATTCCAAATCCAAAGTTAGATTCTAAATCCAACTTGGATCCAGATTTCTAAGTGCAAATCCTCACTTTTTGGATCTCAAATTCAGATCCAAAAACCCATTCTAAAGATCCAGGATTCAACACTCATATTGGATCTCAGACCTCAGATCCAATTCCTCGTTAGGATCCAAAGTCCAAATCCACTTTTGGATCTCAGACTTCAGATCCAATTCCTCTTTAGGATCCAGGATTCAACACTCATATTGGATCTCAGACCTCAGATCCAATTCCTCTTTAGGATCCAAAGTCCAATTCCACTTTTGGATCTCAGACTCCAGATCCAATTCCTCTTTAGGATCCAGACTTCAGTTTCACTTTAGATCTTAGATTTCAGATCCAATTCCCCTTTAGGATCCAAAGTCCAATTCCACTTTTGGATCTCAAACTTCAGATCCAATCCCTCTTTAGGATCTAGACTTCAATTTCACTTTGGATCTTAGATTTCAGATCCAAATCCATCTTAGGATCCAAAGCCCAACTCTACATCGAATCTCAGACTTCAGATCCAAATCCATCTTAGGGTCTAGAACCCAAATTTACATCGGATCTCAGATTTCAAATTTTAAAATCCATTTTAATATCCAATTTCATTCCCAAATTCTAGATTTCAAATCCAATTCCATTTTCAGATCTCTAAATCCATTTCTATTCTTAAATACCATTTGATTCTCTCAGATCCATTCCAAACTTAAAAATCCAAAATTCAATTCCATCTCAAATATTCATTTCCTTTTTTTTCAAATCCAAATTCAAAGTCGATTTTGACTTTGAAACTTCATTTCCTTTCGTTTCAAAGCTTCAAGTCATTCTTTCTCATTTATTCTTCCAAATCTTGATTTACTTCAAAAGCTTAGAACTTCTCTGATCTATCTCAAGCTCTAAGTTAAATTCAATCATTTCTTCATTCCTTTACCAAGTTCATCTCAGAATACTTGGAAATTTCTAAATCAATTTTTCAAAAGAGCATACATCCTTGCATTGCACAAGCATGATTCTTTGTGCATATAGAGTTAGGATAAATTCTTAGATTATATTTAGGCAAAGCAAAAGGCATGGATTCAATCCTTGGTTCGATTACCCCTGGTAAAGGCGCCAGGAACGGTCGAACCTCGTACCGACGAGCGAATCCCGTCTCTCCATTTTTTCTGCAATATTTTCAAAACGGAGGTGAGTGATTTTCTAAATATTTTTCAAATCAAGGTCAAGTGAGACCCCGCGAAAGAGTTCCTTTTCTCTCTTTCTTTCTTTTCTCTTCTCTTTTTCTTTTCTTTCTTTTATTTCACTCCCTTCAAAAAGGAGTAGAATAGAGGTTAGAAAAGGAAAAGAGAAGGAAGAGAGAGAAACCAACAAGAGAATAGGAAAAATTTTGCGATGATCACAGTTTTGGCGACCGAGATGGGACCCGTCTTCGTCCGGTTGGATCTATGCCTTTGCTTTGCTTTTATATAATCTAAGTCTTTATTCTAACATATGTCAGCTATATTTTCATGCAAACCTTAGGAAACCTAGATTTTGTCCTAAGCTGACATCATTGCATATAGGATCTAAGTATGGTTTGGTAGGACCATATTGAGGAGATTATTCCATGTTCACATTAGACTTAGGTCTTAAATACAACTCTCCTCAAGTTTAGGGATTGAATGCAAAACAATGTATGCAAGTGTATGCTTCTTCTTATTTAAATCTATCTCTTTAGGACTTGCATTAGCGCCTTCTGATTTTATTGCATGTTGATCATATTTTGAAAACATCCCTACCTATATTATCCCGGTCTTCACGTTGCTGGGCTGTCTCACTGAACCATAGTTCGGGAGAGAGCCTCACAACTGGACCACTTATTTGGGTTCGCGCCCCCCTACCACGTACCTAAGGGCCATAGTCCGAGGTATATCGGTAGGTGCTCAAGGATGTTGGGAAGCCCTTACCTTAGAACCGGAGAAATATCTTATATGCCACGTACTTCGAGCTTCGGCTTGAGTATATCGGCATACCTTGATTGGAATCAGATGATCTGAACCATAGAGTTAGGATTAAGGTCCTACAAGCTATTTCAAATATTGCATATAGAGTCAGACTTTAGGGAGTGTTGTGTGCGCATCCTTGTTTGTGCAGCTATGATTATGCGATGTTTTTCTTGTGTTCTCCTATATCGACCTCTTTTAAAACCCTGGATGTACTCTTTAAAACTTCCTCTATTTTCAAAAACCCCAGGTGCATATTTTTCCTTTTGCCTATATCTTTTTTTTCCCTTTTTTATGTCAATTTTTTTTTTAAAAAACCCTGGAAAGTCTTTTTCAAATCTCCTGTTCTTTTCAAAATTTCCAGGATTAATGTTTGTCTCCTTCTTTCATCGAAAAGTCTATCCGTAAGTCCTGCATTCTACCTGACTCTCTTCCTCTTTTTTGCCTTAGTATCACTCCGATGGCATCCGAATCTCCCGATGCTATCTTTCCTTGGGATCATGTCTTCTATCAAATAAGGGATGGAACCCCAGATCATCGGGTCATTCAGTCTCGTACCTTCTTCCCTCGGTGGTACTATTCTTGGTTCACCACCTTCTCGCGTATGTTCCCAGACCACTTGGATGATTGTGGATTGGAGATGGCATCGGCAGTTGGCAAGCGAACCATCAACGACAGTCTAATTCAAGCTATGGCAGAGAGATGGAATCCACGTACCTGCACGTTTTGGTTTCCATGGGGAGAAATGACTATGCTAATGGACGAGTTCAATGATATCATGGGATTGCCAGAACCAGCTGGTCAGCCAGATGATCCGGTCGAGCAGCAATTCTTGATCAATGTCAAAGGGGTAGATGTTCGAGAAGCATTGGCCAGAGCTACAGGGAGCAGATCCTGGCCTCTCACAGAGATCAGCGAAAATCAGTTCATCGATCTGTTCGAACTCTACAACAAATATGGGGCCTACGAAGAAGTCGATACCTTATCTCGAGCAGCAAAAGAAAGGATCCAGCATGCCATGGTCCTATGCACAGTGGGGCTGGCATTCTTTCAGGATGGTCAGAATTTCATCGATATCAGAGTCACCCAGCTTTTTTGAAGATAGGGAAGCAAGCAGACCCGTCAGCTTTCAGTCTCCATGGCAGCTCTAGCTTTTCTCTACAGAGGTTTAGCACGTTTCGCCCTCGGAGAGACCATTCTGGTGGAAGAATGCACGTATGCCTTGCAGTCATGGTTCCTGCGACATGTACCAACAAAAGCCAGTTCTTTCAGAATCAGCAGCAAGCAGCCGAAATCAGCCATTCAGTGTCGAGCTTTGATCGAGAAACTGCATCAGGAGGAAATCGTTTGGGACTTCTTCGACAGAAGAGAGACCATTCCTCGCTACACCTATGCTCGTGACAAGCGTTACAAACTGCTCGACCCGTTCTTCTGCGTAGACTATCAGCCAGAGAGATGTCTCAGACAGTTTTCGCAGTGGCAGGTTCGTGCCAACACTCGCTTCCCGACAGGCCGCATGCCAGAGTTCGATCTACGGTCAGATCAGTGGTCTGAAGCATACCATGTCGCCAAATACACTTGGGACTCCTTTATTCCTTTGTCTATATTTTTTGGTCCTAATGTATCATCAGAGTATCGAGAATGGTGGCAAACTGTCTGCCCACCTTTTCTTTGTATTTAAATTTTGTCATTAATGAAAATGCAAACTTTTATTCTGATAAAAAAGCTCTTATGGCAAAATCTTCTTTTATTTCATATAGTTACGGATTCATCCCCAGCAATGAGACTCCTTTTTGTCTATTCTCGCCTAGGTCATAAGGCGCATTTTATCACCATAAAAGGATGACGCGATCATTGCAAAAATTTGTCAATTCCTTCCCTCATGCCTTTTCTAAAAGAAATCACATTTTCAAAAGTTTCCTCGAACCCTAATCATTCCTTTCACCTCCACAGGAAATCACTGGCATTGGCGAAATGGTGGTAACAAGGGCAGGAAAAGAAACAGTTCCTCAACACAGCGACAACGAGGCCGAAAGGATGGATTCTCCCAAATCGGTCAGAGGACAGAATCAAGCAGATGATATAGATCCAGCTATGTATAATCTATTTAAAAGAATGATGACCAAAATGATGGCTGAACAGGCCGAGGCCAGTCAGAAAGAAGCTGTTCCAAAAAGCAAGCCAAAGAAAAAGGCTGTAAGGAAGCCAGTCAGGATTGTTAGAAAGCAAGTACAGCCCGACACCACTTCTGAAGAAACAGAATCAGTTGAGGAATCGAAAGAGGAAGAGCAGCTCGTTTATCAGAATCCTCCACCACAGTTTGCAAAGACCACTGCAGGGCCCAAATCAATTAATAAGCATGTTCCAACTAATGACCCGATGCAAGAGCAGATGAAAGAAATGAATCGGGCCATCAAGGATATTCAGGCTAAAAGCAAGGGCAAGCAGACCTACTCCGGTGAAGATTTCTACCATGGCCTGGACGGGGATGACAATCTGGAGAATCTCCCTCGCAAGTTCCTTAAATTCGACAGAACTAGCAACCCCAAGGCTCATTTGGCCACCTTTTATGCCGAATGTGGCCGTTTCAGGAAAGACAATCGGGCTCTATTCATATGCTTTCCTCGCAGCTTAGAAGGGGTAGCGGCCAGGTGGTATGCAGACCACATTAATCCTATCGAACTACGAGAGTTCGATAAAGTTGTCAACTTATTCATTGAGCGTTTCATGTTTAATGTTGAAGCCTCACCAACCCTCAATCATCTGTACAATTTAAAACAGATGGAGAATGAGAAAGCCAGTGAATTCATCCACAGATGGAGAAGCACCTGTAACAGAATGAAGGTTCCCATCCCGGAGGAGCACGCCCTGCAGATTATTCTGAATAATTTTGCTCAGCCTTTGAGGAACCTCATTTCCACTTCGCCTGCTAAGTCATTCATGAAATTGATTGAGAGAGCCGAGTGGCTCGAGACCGGCCTGGACAATGGTCTATACGAAGGATATCCTTTTGTCAGAGGAAATCCTGATCAAAAGAAAAAGGCACACGTCGCCTATGCCGCAGGATTGACAGATCAGGGCAGCAGTGGTTCCGGCAGAAAGAAGAACAAGAAGGGCCGCAATAAGAACTCAGGACATCCCAGTGCCGAAAGGACAAACTCGGCAGCCCAGAAGGGAAAATTTGTTAAGCCCAATCAACCAGCGCCCCAGCCAGAAGCGAAGCAGCCAGAAAAGCCGAAGCACGAAGATTGGAGTTATGATCGGGAGTTCTCAGCCTTAGAACAGTCCCGCGAAGACATCTTAGAATATATGATGTCGAAAGGAATGATTAAACTTCCCAAGGTGGCGGATCCTCCCGTCGCTATGGGTAAATGGACTGATAAATTCTGCAAGTTCCATCGGACTGTGGGACATGACACCGAGCATTGCTTTGTTCTCAAGAACATCATTCAGGACTGTATTGACAAGAACATGTTAATTGAGGACGAGGATGAGCAGCAGCCAGAAATCTTGTTCAAGCCATTTCCTAAGCACTCAGCTTCGGTCATCACAGAGCAGGCATTCTCTCTTCAAGATAGCATCCAACCATGTTCTAAACAGGACATTCAGGATCAACATCAGGTCCTAGTCCTTCGCCAGGCACAGTCATCCGTCAAGAAAGCGGATGTCACCGCATTTTCCAGTAAAACAACAAAGGCAACAACAGAAATTACCAAAGTGGTTCCCAGGATCCCGAAGCGCTTTATCAAGGCAGCTTTGAAGAAAGAAGAGGCTTCAGGGTCAGTTCAGAAACCGATTACTGCATTATCCAACATCTCTATCTTGGACCTGACCCACGCTTCATCTGAGCACCAGCAAGTGTTAGAAGATCTTCTCAGAAAGATCAAAGTCAAGCCTAGCACGACTCCGCAAGATATGGCTCAGATTGTCAATCAGGCCATGACGAATGCACCAATCACCTTTTCTGATGAGGATTTGCCAAAACCTCATTCATTTCATAACAACGCCCTATACATAGTAGTGCGGACCAGGGGCATGACAGTCCCTCATGTGCTCATTGATGGAGGCAGCAACCTCAATATCTGTCCAGAGATGACGGCCAAGGCATTGGGCCTAAAAGAAGAGGAATACACCCCAGATCCGATCACAATCTACGGTTTTGATAACCACGGGCAGACAGCCAAGGGGAAGATATTTCTTGAAATCTTCTTCAACTATTCGGTGCATACTGTACTCTTCCATGTGGTCAATGTACCACCAACGTACAATCTGTTGCTGGGGCGCACATGGATCCACAATGCCAATGCGGTCCCATCAACCCTGCACCAGTGCATCAAGTGGTCGAAGGGGGGCATGATCACTACGGTCCTAGGAGAGGATCCGGAAGAACGACTCCCACAGCCGATGATTCCCCGTCCTACTTTCACTGCCGACATCCCAAGCATCAGGGAAGTCGACGAGATCAATCTGAGCGAAAGTTTGGATATGCTAAAATTGAAAGAGATCCAACCAACAGAAAATATCGCCGCAGTTGTTCAGTGGCAGGGACCTCGCTTCTTCAAGTTAGGAGGGGCCTTGATTGTACTTCATTTAAAAATCACCCGCTTTTTCCTCGGTTCTCAAAATCAAGGAAAGGATTTGATCTCCTAATGAAGCACGGGTATCAGCCCTTCAGGGGCCTAGGCAAAAATGAAGACGGCATTCTGGAGCCAATCATCCCTGTTCAGCATGTCACCGGCACAGGCTTGGGTTTCACAGGTCAGTCATCAGGCAGAAAGACCATCTTCGTCAAGGGAGCCCAGTAAAGAAGACAATGCCAGTGTTTTCTGTTTTCTTTCCTTTCTGTCATCTTGTAAGGGCAAGATCCGCCCCAGTTTCTTTCTCTCCTTCAAACGATCACTTGTAAATGTCAAAGTTTACTCAATCAATGAAAAGTTTGTTTGCTTTGTTCATCTTGGTGTACACAAATTCTCTGCTTATATCCTTATCTATGTTGTCATTCTCTATCTCTGTACAAAAGGCTATTTTTCGGATATTTTACCTTTTTCTCAAAAGCCTCCTTTTCGCTTACAGGATTGCCGTGATCATGGCTCCTAAATCATTCAAAAAGCTCGTTATCAATACCAACCTTTTTCAAAATAAACCAGCTAGAGCATGCAAAGCAAAGGCAGGGGCAGAAGTCAGTTGAAGAATTGGCAGAATTCGACTCGACGATTCAAGATTTGCCAGAATTTGCCAGCATTCAGAAGTAGGATGAACCATCGCCGTTGGTTCAGGATCCAACAGAGGATGTCAATATTGGTTCAGAAGATGATCCAAGAATCCTCAAAATTGGTTCCAGTCTAAGTTTAGATGAGAAGGAGAGGCTCATCTACTTCCTCAAACAGCATCAGGAAGTCTTCGCTTGGACTTATGAAGATATGCCAGGTTTAGACTCCAAGTTAGTTGAGCATCGCCTTGTGTTGAAGCCGGATTGCAAACCAATTGATCATGCATATAATTCAGGGTTTATTAACATTTAAATATGCATGATTTTATGAAATAATGTTTCAAAAACCCAATTTTATGTTAGTTTTTGAGTAAATGTGCTAAAATGATTTAAAAATAGAAAATGCATGAAAAATAGTTTTATTTTTACATTTTTATACATATTTTAGTTTTTGTTATATTCATAGTAGTTTAGTTTTAGTTTGCAATTAAAAATGAAATAAAAAAAATAATAATATAGAAAAATATTTTTTCATTTTAAGTGTTTGTTTTTTTTAAAAAAGAGAAAAAAAATTTAGAATAGTTTTTTTTTAGTTCTTCATAAATAAGTTTTGTTTTTAAATCTTTGAAAATTTTATATAGTTTTTGATTTTTGAAAATTGCAAAAATAAACACAAATCGGTTCACCCGGTTTGCTTTTAAAAAAAATAAATAAACAAACAGGCTTGAACCGGTTTGCATTTGTTTCAAACCGGTTCCAGCCGGTTCGTTACTTTTAAAAACCCCAAACACAGGAAAAATCGGGCGCCTCCTCCATTCACGCCCAAACCTTCCTCTTTCCCTCTTTTCCTCTTTTCTCACCATCTTCCACTAACACCGGTGTCTATTCCCTTCCCTACCTTCCCTTTCTCCCTCTTTCTCTGTCAAATCCGGCAACCGGCGGTGGTGGAACTTCCTTCCGGCGACGGCAGCGGTGGTGGAGGTCGCCAGCTTCTTCCCTCAGGTTCACGGTGCGGATTGCACAAGACTGGAGCAGAAGCGATTACGTGACACGAAGTACGAAGATAGAAGATTTTTAATTTTCAGTTTAGAATTAGAATTTTAATTGGGTTTGTAAATATTGCACTTTACGCCCTCTGCGAAGGGTATTCATTTGTTGTAATAGTTAGTTGTTTTTATAATTTTTGAACATTTTTACATTTCAATAATTCGGCAATAAAGAATAGTGTAGATTTGTGTACTTGAATATGAAATATTCCCGTTCCCTGAGTTTGACCCGGTCTCATCTTCTAGTGAGAACCGGTTTTTATTATTTGATGTCTGGTTTTCACATATTTTACATTTAAAAATCTTTTCAAAATTACAACGATTAAAAGAAGACATCAAATTTTTGGCGCCGTTGCCGGGGAACGGCGTAATATTAGTATTCGCTTTATTGCCTAGTGTTTGTGTTGCATTTAGGTTTAGAACCACGTATGTGCATATCTTAGAGATGAGCTTACTTTTCTGCACAACCCACCTATTAGGATTCCCTTAGAGGTGACTGTGTACGATTGGTACCGTACACATAGATTTTATATTTCTTTGCATAATCTCTTTTATGTGTAACTGCGTGGTGTTTGTTTAGTTTTTGTTGTTTTTAGTTCACTCGCTTTGTGGTTTGTGTGGTTTGACTGCTTAGTGCGTTAGTTAGGTAGAAAACCCAAAGTTAGGACATGTGCTACACTGGTCTACTCCAAGGTGTACGCAATGGCTGACGATCATCAATTAATCCGTCCTTTGAGGGAGTACTTCATGCCAAATACGTATACTCCCACCTCCTGCATCACGAGACCTGATGTAGGAGCGAGCCATTTTGAGATTAAGGCCAGTGTGATTCAAATGTTACCTTCGTTTTATGGCCTTAGCAATGAAGACCCATATCGTCATCTCGATGAATTTCTTGAGATTTGCTCGACTGTGCGAATCAATAATTTTGGAGACGACGCTATGAGGTTAACTTTGTTTCCGTTCTCTCTCAAAGATAAAGCCAAGCACTGGTTAAAATCTCTTGAGACGGTTTGTATTACTACTTGGGAAGGAATGCAAAAAGAATTTTTAAAAAAATATTTCCCAATTAGTAAAACGAATCAGTTTCGTAAAGCTATAACTAGTTTTTCTAAAATTGAGGGAGAACAATTTCACGAGTCTTGGGAGAGATTGAAAGATCTTCTCCGCAAGTGTCCCCATCACCAGGTGCCTCGTTGGCAGTTGGTGCAGTATTTTTATGACGGGCTTACTAAAAAGCATCGTCAAATGGTTGATTCGTCTTGTGGGGGCACTTTTATGCTCAAGAGTGAAGATGAGGCGTGGTCTCTATTCGAGACCTTGAGTGAAAACACGATGCATCATAACTTGTCTTCACGGCTCGATAGGACTACATCTCTGTCTAGTGGTCCTAGGAAGGTTGGGATTTCCGAATTTGGGTCCGAATTAGAATTGCGTACCAAGGTTGACCAATTTACTAGGAAGTTAGATCAATTCCTAGCCAATTCTTCGAGAAATCCAATAGAAAGAGTGTGCGAGATATGTGCTAGCCCTGCACACTGTGTTGCGGATTGTCCGGCAGCGCCATTATATCCTGAATTCGTTCAGGAGCAGGTGAATGTTGCCCAAGGTTTTGCTAGACCCATGCCTGATTCGTTTACATCATCATATACCCCAGGTTGGCGAAACCAATCCATTTCCCTATCCCATCAGCCCTCCCAGACACAGTATAGATCCAGTAACCCTTCACAAGGTTACTCGCATCCTATATTTCCACAGGTTCATTCCCAGTATTGTTTACCTTCTCCTCAGGAGCCCATTCCAAGTTCATCATTTCAAGAGAAGATGTTAGAAGCTTTTTCTTATATCAAGGCAACTCTTTGTTCCCATACGCAGTCAATAGCCAAGCTAGAAACTCAAATGGGACAGTTAGCTCAGACATTGAGTAAACAAAGTCAGGGGAACCTTCATAGTCAGTCTGTTGTCTCAAAGGGAGAGGATTCCATGTCATTTGACTTGCAACCCACTAATTCACATCATGAGCAAGTCAAATCTGTTACATCCCTTCAGTATGGGAAGGTGTGTCACCCCATTCAGGAATCGACTCATGAACCCCATATCATTTCTACTGACGAGTCGATCTTCATGATACCTCAGCAGAAGGGGCCTTACTCACAGCATACATTTTCATCATATAAAGCCCCATTTCCTCAGCCTTTAGGATCACCAATCATTTTGAGTAAGCAAGAGGTGTAGATGCAGAAGGTGCTTGACCAAGTCAAGCCAGATCATATTCACCACTTGTCTGAAGTTGCATTCATTGATACTCGGTCGGTCCTAGACTCTCGATTCTTGACCAGTCTCTCAGATGAGACTAATCTCTGTTCTTCACGTCGAGAGAGTTATGATCATACAGTTGGAGGTAGAACGGATGGAAACACAGTGCGTAGTGTCACAGATGACACTCTTTTCTATATAGAGCCCGGTTGAGTCTGACTTCATGTCCATTGATCTCATGGACGATGAAGGATTTTTCTAGGGATCCGTCTGGCTGGGGACGTGAAACTTAGCGCTTTATGGGAGGCAACCCATATCTTGTATATTATTAGAATTGTTTAGAATTTATAGATTTTATTTTTACTTTTTCATGAGTTTTTCATGTTCTTTTTGTTTCATTCATGAGTTTTGTGTTTTGTCATGTATACATTGCATTTATTACATTCATAGAACATGTATTTTTAATTCATCTCAGGTCATTCTACTCTTTTCCCTCATTTATTTCTCTCATGTGCATTCACTTAGTTTCATATAAGCATGGGGGAGTGCCACTGGGACAGTGTCATTCAAGCATGGGGGAGGGTGTAGAATGCACACCTTGATATTTCTGTTTACGTTCTTGCACATGTTTACACATCTCTCATAAAAAGTAGATTTTTAAAGAAAGAGTTTGAACTTATATGAATGTTATTTCAAATCTGATGTTTTTAGAGGATTTTTAAAGCCCTATATGAATGTTATTTCAAATCTGATGTTTTTAGAGGATTTTTAAAGCCCCACGAAAAATTTTTCTGACATAGATCTAAAAATTATGGTTGTTTATGCGGATTTCGAGGAAATGATGATAGATACATGTTAGAGTTTATTTTGAATCATAAATATGAATATGCACAGTTCTATTTTTGAAAAACTAAGCAAATGGACAAAAGTGTAAAAAATGAGCTAAAAAGAAAAAAAATATAGCATGTGTTAGGTTGTTTGGATAATTCCACAATCCTTAGTAGATGGAACTTAGATGTAAGTTGAAACTTTTAATTCATTTCGGAAAAGGAGAGTGGAAAACTTTGTGATCCTACGTAACTGAGAACAAATACAAGTTGAAATATTTGACTCTCAAGTTATAAAGGTGAATGAAGGAAGTCACTTTTATGTCTTAGTTGATATCTTTTGATATATATTGAAAAAGTATAGAAGATATTGACATTGCACAAGGCATAAAAGCAGACCACACGCAAGCTATAAGAGAAGAATAAGTGCGCAAAAAGAAAAAGCATGAAAAGAAAAAAAAATAGAGAAAAGAGCTTAAAAAGAAAGAAAAGTTCAATGCTTAGAAGTGTGATTGAGAAAACCTGTGCAGGAAACATATGAGTGAGGATAAGTAAATAATAATATGTTTTTATTGGATTTTCTAAGAATAAAACATAAATAACTGTGATATTTAGAAAAGTGAAAGAAATTCTTTTTCTGTGGTGGTACATAAAAAAACTCTAATTATATTTTGATTTTGAAATAACAGGAAATATTTGTGAAAATAAAGTCTTTAATTACCTACTGATTGTGAGGATGTGTAATATTATGCATACATGACAGAGATGTTTGTGGGTAGCATCACTGCAAACCCTCACGAGACCTTACTCGTCCACTGGGGTAACCCAGGGGTTGAAAGGGCTTGTTGCATGAGCTAAATGCAACCGTGATTCCTACGAAAGTGAGTTAGGTGATAGTTTGATTTCTTGCATTTTTCTAGTTTGCTCGAGGACTAGCAAAACATAAGCATGGGGGTATTTGATCATGCATATAATTCAGGGTTTATTAACATTTAAATATGCATGATTTTATGAAATAATGTTTCAAAAACCCAATTTTATGTTAGTTTTTGAGTAAATGTGCTAAAATGATTTAAAAATAGAAAATGCATGAAAAATAGTTTTATTTTTACATTTTTATACATATTTTAGTTTTTGTTATATTCATAGTAGTTTAGTTTTAGTTTGCAATTAAAAATGAAATAAAAAAAATAATAATATAGAAAAATATTTTTTCATTTTAAGTGTTTGTTTTTTTTAAAAAAGAGAAAAAAAATTTAGAATAGTTTTTTTTTAGTTCTTCATAAATAAGTTTTGTTTTTTGAAAATTGCAAAAATAAACACAAACCGGTTCACCCGGTTTGCTTTTAAAAAAAATAAATAAACAAACAGGCTTGAACCGGTTTGCATTTGTTTCAAACCGGTTCCAGCCGGTTCGTTACTTTTAAAAACCCCAAACACAGGAAAAATCGGGCGCCTCCTCCATTCACGCCCAAACCTTCCTCTTTCCCTCTTTTCTCACCATCTTCCACTAACACCGGTGGCTATTCCCTTCCCTACCTTCTCTTTCTCCCTCTTTCTCTGTCAAATCCGGCAACCGGCGGTGGTGAAACTTCCTTCCGGCGACGGCAGCGGTGGTGGAGGTCGCCAGCTTCTTCCCTCAGGTTCACGGTGCGGATTGCACAAGACTGGAGCAGAAGCGATTACGTGACACGAAGTACAAAGATAGAAGATTTTTAATTTTCAGTTTAGAATTAGAATTTTAATTGGGTTTGTAAATATTGCACTTTACGCCCTCTGCGAAGGGTATTCATTTGTTGTAATAGTTAGTTGTTTTTACAATTTTTGAACATTTTTACATTTCAATAATTCGGCAATAAAGAATAGTGTAGATTTGTGTACTTGAATACGAAATATTCCCGTTCCCTGAGTTTGACCCGGTCTCATCCACTAGTGAGAACCGGTTTTTATTATTTGATGTCTGGTTTTCACATATTTTACATTTAAAAATCTTTTCAAAATTACAACAATTAAAAGAAGACATCACCAATCAAGCAGAAACTAAGAAAAATGGATCCTCGAGTGGCACCGCAAGTTAAAGAAGGACTTGAAGAGTTATTAAAAGCAGGGTTCATTCGGACCATCGAATACCCAGATTGGTTGGCGAACATTGTGGCAGTCCCCAAAAAGAATGGCAAAGTTCGGATTTGTATTGACTTTAGAGATCTGAACAGAGCAACCCCGAAAGATGATTATCCACTCCCCAACATCGATCTTCTGATCGATAGCACGGCAGGCCATGCCATGTTCTCCTTCATGGATGGATACTCAGGCTATAATCAGATCAAATTAGCCGCTCGTGACCAATCCAAAACTTCTTTTACCACACCTTGGGGTACTTTTTGCTATACAGTCATGCCGTTTGGACTCAAGAATGCCGGGGCAACCTATCAGAGGGCTATGGCAGTGATTTTTCATTATCAGATGCACAAAAACATGGATGCCTATGTGGATGACATCCTGGTCAAATCTAAAGAAGGAGAGGATCATCTCGCTGCTCTCGGCCAAGTCTTTGAAAGACTTATCCTCTACAAATTATGACTCAATCCGCAGAAATGTGTCTTTGGGGTAGAGTCAGGCAAGTTGCTTGGCTACATGATCAGCAAGAAAGGCATAGAGGTGGATCCTGCCAAAGCAAAGGCGATCATTGACATGCCGCCTCCCACCAACCTCAAAGAATTAAGGAGCCTTTAGGGGCGCATTCAGTCTATTCGACGTTTCATCTCAAATTTGGCCATGAGATGCGAGCCCTTCAATCACTTGCTAAGAAAAGAAGTGAAATTTGAATGGGGATCAGAATGCCAACTCTCATTTGAGCGCATCAAGCAGTATCTCCTCAATCCACCAGTTCTGAAGCCACCCGAACTTGGAAAGCCGCTGCTCTTATATATTTCTGTCAACCACAATGCTTGTGGCGGATTTCTTGCGCAGTATGAGGAAGGCAGCCGGATAGAGCATGCCATCTACTACATCAGCAAGACTTTCATCGATTATGAAAAGAGATACTCCCAGATGGAGAAGACATGTCTAGCCTTAGTGTGGATGTGTCAGAAGCTGAGGCATTATCTAATGGCATCAGAAATCAAGATCCTGTCGAGACTCAACCCTCTCAAATACATCCTTGAGCAGCCTTTCCTTACAGGACAGATTGTGAAATGGCAAGTCCTCCTGATGCAGTATGATTTGGAGTACGTTTCTCAAAAATCGGTCAAGGGTCAGTCCATCGCAGATCAGTTAGCAGATTTTCCGTTGACAGAAGAGATCAAAGCAGAAGATGATTTTCCTGACGATCGCATCTACAGTGTTCAGGAATCTCCACTCTGGACTCTATTCTTTGATGGAGCCAGAAATATGTCTGGTATAGGAATTGGGATCTTGTTAATCACTCCTGAAAAGGAGATGCTCCCTTATTCCCTCAAGCTCAATTTCCAATGTACTCACAACATGGCTGAGTATGAAGCTCTAATACAAGGCCTCAAAATTTTGCAAAGCTTTGATGTCAAGAAAGTACACGCCTTCGGTGACTCATTACTTGTTATCAGCCAAGTTAATGCTGAATGGCAAGTCAAGGATTCAAAGTTAATCCCTTATCAGAAGATTGCCTTAGCTCTCATAAGCGGCTTTGAAGAATTTCAGCTCAATCACGTCAAGAGGGAATACAATCACATAGCCGATGGCTTAGCCTGCTTAGGCTCTATTTTGTCTTTCAAAGACAGTGAATCCTGTTGTTCCTTCGAGATCGGCAGACTTGATCAACCTGCCTACATTCCAATTGAGCAAGTGAACCAGGCCGCTCAGAAAGAAAAACCTTGGTACCAAGACATCAAAAGCTTTATCGAAACTGGAGAATTCCCACCAGGCATGCCAAGAAGGGAACAACGTGCAATTCAACGCATGTCAGTTCGCTATTTCATCCTTGCCAATACTCTCTACCGTCGTGGGTTCAGTTCTGAGTATGCTAGATGCTTAGATAAGGATGAAGCCATGGAAGTGGTCCGAGAGGCACACGAAGGAATTTGTGGTGGCCACGTCGGCTACCAAACACTCGTCAAGCAGATTATCCGCGCAGGATATTATTGGAAAACCATGCAGCAAGATTGCCATCGATTTGTAAGGAAGTGCGTCAAATGTCAGATGCACGCACCTTCCATTCATGCGCCAGCCGCATACTTGCAATCCGTGGTCTCTCCTTGGCCCTTTTTAATGTGGGCCTTCGACGTGGTGGGTCCAATCACTCCTTCTACATCAAACGGCCATAAATACTTCCTTGCAGCCACAGAATACTTCACCAAATGGGTCGAAGTTGTCACTCTGCGAACAGTAGAAGGCCGACATGTAGTTTCATTTATTCACAAAAATCTTCTCTGTCGCTTCGGCGTCCCACATGACATTGTGTCAGATAACGGCAGCCATTTCAAGAATGAGAAGATGAAGACCTTTTGCTCGAAGTTCGGGATTCATCACCACTTCTCAGCTCCTTACTATCCCCAAGGGAATGGCCAGGCTGAGGCCACCAACAAGATTTTGATCCGCATTCTGGAAAGAACGGTGGAAACGGGCCGTGATTGGCACGAGAAGATGCACGACGCACTTTGGGCATACCGAAGCACCATTCGAACCCCAACCAATGCTACGCCTTCAGAGCTTGTTTATGGGACGGAGGTGGTGTTACCTCTACATGTTCAGAAGCCCGCACTCAAGTTTGCGTCACTCATTGAACTTCCGCTTGATCAATATCAGCAACAGAGATTGGTACAGCTTGATCTACTAGACGAGAAAAGACTCAAGGCAGCAGAGCACGCTCAAGCCTATCGTCAGAGGATAGCTAGACACTATGCCAAGTCAGTCATTGAGAGAAGGTTTCGAGTTAATGATCTCGTGCTCAAATTGACAGCTCATCTCAAGCATCGGCCGAAGGGCAAGTGGTCACCCAATTGGGAAGGCCCTTATGTGGTTAAGGAAGCATTGCCCCGTAATTCCTATCGTCTGATCAACGCAGATGGAGCGGAACTGCCAGATCCTATTAATGCTCTACATTTGAAGAGATTTTACACTTAAATTTCTAGCCTTTTGTACTCTTCAAAAGAATCTCTCTCAATAAAGTGACGATTTTTCTATTAAATTCTCACATCCTCTCCCTGATACTGGGGCATTTTTATTTTTTTGATCTATACATATCTTCCTTCGTCATATGCAGGCAGAATTAGATGAACTCTTTTTTTGAAAAACTTGTCAATTTTTCAGTTGATCTATTTTTATTTGGCATCTATTTCATTTTCCAATTTAATTAAATTTTCATCGATTTGTTCATTTTGTCAAGTTTTTATCAAGTTTTTATCAAACTTTTAAATTTTATCGATCTTTTATTTTACATCCCTTTCAGGTTAAGGGATAAAACCTGAACTACTTCCCATAAACTGTTCAATTCATATTAATCTTTTATTCATCCTCCTCCAGGATAAGGGAAAAATCTTGAAGTCATCAAAATTCAGACCATCTTGGGTCAAGAATCTTGAATAAATCTTTGTAATCGTCGGAACCTATTCATGCATTTTGTCAATTCTTCTAAAATCCGACTCTTGGATAAGAATTATCTCCTTCTCATCCGGGTTCCGGCTCAGATTTCCTTGTATATTCTCATTTTTGAAGTTTCAAATTCCGACTTGAACTTCCTTTTGAATCCAACGCTCGTGTTGGACAATTCATTTGTTTTGAGAATTTGAGTTTTCGAACCCAATTCTCACCTTCTTTCGTGTATTTAAAAACCGGGTTCCGACTCGGATTTTTCTTCTTGTATATTCTCATTTTTTGAAGTTTCAAGTTCCGACTTGAACTTCCTTTTGAATCCAACGCTCGTGTTGGACAATTCATTTGTTTTGAGAATTCGAGTTTTCGAACCCAATTCTCACCTTCTTTCGTGTATTTAAAAACCGAGTTCCGACTCGGATTTTCCTTATTGTATATTCTCATTTTTTTGAAGTTTCAAGTTTCGACTTAAACTTCCTTTTGAATCCAATGCTCGTATTGGACAGGTTATTGTGAATCCGAGTTTTCACTCATCACTTTCCCTTTAGGGTAAGGGATAATCCTGAAACACCGACAATTATTCTCGCTCAATTCTCAAATATCTTCGAATGTCGGTCTCATTTTCAAATCCTCCTTTTGAAAAATCCAGTGCTCATACTAGGTATGCATTTCGAAACCTCAGTGCTCGTACTGGTGTGCCTTTTGAAAAATCCAGTGCTCGTACTAGGTATGCATTTCAAAACCTCAGTGCTCGTACTGGTGTGCATTTCGAAAACCCAGTGCTCGTACTAGGTATGCATTTCGAAACCTCAGTGCTCGTACTGGTGTGCATTTCGAAAACCCAGTGCTCATACTGGTATGCATTTCGAAAATCATTGCTCGTACTAGTGTGCATTTCGAAAACCCAGTGCTCGTACTGGTGTGCATTTTTCGAAAACCCAACGCTCGTACTGGGGCATTTTTGAAAAATCCAGTGCTCGTGCTGGCACATCTAGCGCTCGTGCTAGTGTTTGGCTGACTAATCAGTTAGCCCTCCAGGTTCAGTCTTTGTGCTAACCAAGCATCGCCATTTCAAGCTATAAATCCTCAATTTCGACCGTCAGGTTACCATTCTATCGAGAATTAATCTTTTTTTTCTCTTGCGAAGGACCCTCTTCGGGGAGAGTTCAAGGGAGCTCATTCCTTTCGCGTACAACCATCTTTCGTTCGCAAGAACCCTTTTCCAGGGAGAGTTTGAAGGGACTCGTTTTTATTCGCGAACAGTTTGCAAAACAACAACCAACTTTACACAAGGGAACCCTTTTTCCAGGGAGAGCTTCGACGGAAGCTCGTTTCTTTTGTGGCCCCCTGTTTTTATCATCTTTGGCCAACCCCTTCACAGAGGACCCTCTTCTAGGGAGAGTGTGATGGACTCGTTTCTCTGTGATACTTTCCCAAGCTTTGTTTTTCGGCCGCCTTTCCATAAGAGAAGCCTAGAGATAGGGAGTTTTGACGAAAACTTAATTTCTCTTCGAAAGTTCCGTTTTGCAAACACCTCCTCTTTCAGGGAAGAGAGGAGTATTTCCAACTTCCCATTCAGGTAAGGGCTTAAGCCTGAGTCTCTCTTTTGGGAAAAAAGAGAGGAGAATTTTGTCATGGATGTGTCGGCTCGATGTCAAGCGACCTTCGTCAAGGATCTTTCTAGAATACGTTGCCAATTTGCTATCAAAAGTCATTGTTGATCTCAAAATTTTTATCGCACAAAGAATTATCTCAAACTACCTTCAGTATCATTTTCAAAAGAGCAAGACTCTTGCGAAGTAAGAGCTAAATTCAAGCTTATTCTGTTGGTCAACCGAGAGGATGAAGAAAAATCTTCGTTATGACCGGCAAAGGAAAATTCGATGATGTTGAGAAGCCATAAGTGAACTGATATTAATCATAGCAGTGGCACATTCTTAAAGATTATGCTTTTGGCGGTAAGACAGTGGAAATATCCTGGGCAGTAAGAAGAACCTACCCAATCCATATATCCTCAGCCATCCAAGCTAAGCTGCAATCAAATATCCGCAAAAGGGATCTCTCAATTGTTGTCGAGATGAAGGCAAATTAAGCGAGTAGACCCCCGGGGCCAAAGAAGATTTGAAACATCTCCAAGATGACGGAGTTTGCGACAGATCCTTCCAGGGAAAGTTCGGATCACCGTCGAGATGAAGGCGGATGCGATGAACCTACCGACAAACCCTAAAAGATATTTGATTTCTGCTACTATTTAGAGATTTCAACCCAAGAACCAATGTCATAATCCCTGAGAAAGAAAAGAAGGATCGAAGCATCTCCAAGATGAAGGAGTTTGTGACGTACCCTTCCTCGAAAAAGAGAGAAAAGTCAGGACATCTCCAAAATAAAGGATGATGTGAAAGAAGCCCAGAAAAGATCCATGGTTCAAAAGAGTGCAAACAGATCATCATGGGAAATGCCCAGGATATCAAACTGCCCGAAACTGTCAAGAATCATCTTTATCTATGTGAAATTCTTTGTCAATGTCTTTTCACTTAATTGCTTTTATGAAGCTAAGAATGTTTTCCTCTCTTTTCATGTCAAGAAAATTGATATCTTCCTTAAAGGAGCTCAACCGCAACAAATTTGAATTTTAGATCTCAAAATTCTACAGAGTTAGCCCAATTGAAGCTAATACTCTAGGTAGAAAGAGGTGATATTTTCACACATGAGCACAATTCAATCATTTTGAATCAACTACAATTTTTGGCATCTTATTGGCAATATTTTCTGATTATCCCAACATGAAGTATGAACTTGAAGATCGTTTTGACGTATCCTGACGTCATCCCTCCTTAGGACTGAAAAGTCCTTTCCTTCCATTTGATCTGAGCGCTCTCAGATCCGCACACTTCCCTGTGCTCCCCACTGTCCCGTCATAGACAGTACCCGCTCAGGATAAGGGTTAAACCTGAACTTTTTGCAAAAGATCTGTTATTGTCAAAAGCTATTTTCAGTCTCAGCAATGAGGCACCCAAGAACAACCCCTTTTCAAGCTTTAGGGACCCCCATTTTTATCCTTTTGCAAAAACCCCTCGCGGACTTGTTGTGCAAAGTCTAGAGACTCATCACTGTTTCCTCGCTCCTCGAGGATTCTGTATCCATTCAGGCTAAGGATTAAACCTGTTACCCCACTCCTCGAGGTACCACCTCAAACCTTCTGCGAGAGGTCGTCTATTTTTAGAAAGCTGATTTTTAGTCTCAGCAATGAGGCGCCCAAGATCATCCCTTTTCCAAGCTTTAGGGAACCCCTTGTTTTTCTCTTCTCGCAAACCCCTTCTGGATTTGTTTGTCCAAACTCTGAAGGTCCCATCATGGTCTCTTCATCTGAGGATTCTGTATGGTCGTCCCTTTCAGGTTAAGGGTCAAGCCTGAACCTCACTTCACGAGGTACCTTCCGTTCAGGTTAGGGTTAAACCTGAGTCCCATTTCTAACTAGATATCTTTTCTAGTCCCATCGCGGTTCCTCCATCCGAAGATTCCGCTTCATCTCCCACTCAGGTCGAGGGTAAAACCTGAATCTCGCTTCAGCGATGCATTTGTTGTCCCATCACAGTTTCTTCACTCGAAGATTCTGTATGGTCGTCCCTCTCAGGATAAGGGCAAAACCTGAACCTCGCCCCGCGAGGTACCTTCCTTTCAGGTTTGGGCTAAACCTGAGCCTCATTTAGACGAGGCAATCCTTCCATCCCATCATGGTTCTTCCCATCAATCCATACTTTGTATATCCATCCAGGAAAGGATCATGCTTGAGCTTCATCTCACAATGGCATTTCCTCATAAATGTCCCATCAAGGTCCACTTATATTCCTTTCCCCATCCAAATTATCTTGATTTATCTTCGTCCCATCCAGGTTAAGGGCTAAAACCTGAGTCATTCCAAAGGGTTGATCTTGTCTCACCCATGAGACTTGATCAAAATTCTTATCTTTCACCATTTTTTGGATCTTCGCCCAAAGGACCATCGCGATTTCCTCATTTCTATCATTCAGTCGTGTCATTGTCAAGGATTTCATCCCACAGGACCATTCAAGATAAGGTTTCAAGCCCAAAGAGCCGTGTTTTCAAAATAAGTCTTCCACATCCAGCTCGGATCAGCTGACTGGGGCATTTTTCAAAATTTGGAGTGTGTCTTTGCCACTAAGCTCGGCTTTCAACCGGCTTAGTAGCAAAGAGGGGCATCTGTAAACACCCCAAATTTTTCAAAATGTTGTAAATATCCCCTTTTCTGCCCTTTGCCCCCATTTTTGGGGTAATTGAGTCAGTTTTAAATCTAAATTCCATTTTGTTTCTCAAAATTTGGTTGAAATTAAATTCATTTTCCATATCTGACTCAATTTTGGATCCGGATCCATTATCAAAATCCAAATCTGAGTTTCATTATCCAATTTTAAATTAAATTCTCAAAATTACCAAAATAATCTTTTGAAAAGCTCAGACACTTCATCCGGTATCCGTTTGGATCCATCGTATTATATTCCTCAATTCGAGGTTTAAAGCTCGAATATTTTCTCAAAACTTGGGTCCAAACCCATTCTTCTGAAGAAATTTTCCTGAAATAATCTGAAATTCTCAGGAAAATACTTTTGTAAATATTCTTTTCTAGAAAAATACAAAAAGAAATTAATAGGGTTTAGTTTTTGTTTTCTCAGTTTTTCATTCCAAAATATAAAAAAAAAAAAATAGAAGATAGAAATATTGAGAAAAGAACAAAAAAAAAAAAGAGAAAAAAATCAATCAAAATCAAAAGTAAATGAAGGAAGTTGCAGTGGTTTTTGAAAACCCGTTTTTGGAAAAAAAAATCATTTTAGAAAAACATCCTTTTGAAATTGTTTTTGAAAGAGCCCTTTTTTTCCCGTAAAATTGGTGGCTTAGGGTTTTCCTGCGTAGGAGAGGAGGGGGCGGCGCCTCTGAGGGAGGAGAGTCTTCTTCCATGGCCTCCACCCTCCGATCCTCTTCTTCCATCAACAAGCACCCTGAACCCTTCATCTTTAACCACTTTCCTCCTTCACGAATCTCCCACCAAACCCTCCAGAACCCCCCCCATGTGCGATCCGGTGGCCCCATCGCCCTCCATCTCCGAACCTTCCTTCTCCACCCTCGATTTACCAACAGAATCGCCATCATTCCTTCTGGAATTCTCCTCTTCTCCTATAAAAGGGGAGCCCAGGGGGAAGAAGAGGGGATCATCGATTGAACCCCCTAACTCCCTCGATTCCCCCCAGTAACTGGGTAATCTCTCAAGGTATTTCATCCGGAGTCGCTCGAAGGAAGCGGAGACCCTCTGCAAACAAGGTAATCATCCCTCGTCCATCGATTTTTTTTTTTATCACCGCCTTTGTTTATCGTTTCAGTAAAGCACTATGGTAACACTGGTTTGCTTAGAGCAAATCAAGCTGCCCTCCGTGCAAAAATAACAGAACCGCTGCGTTCCGACATTTTAATATTTCGATTACATTATCATCTTCTGCTCTTCCTCGATTTCAGCAGTAATTCGCTCTGAATTTTGCTCATTTTTTTTTTAGAACCTTAGTCTTTGTTTTGTATCATCTACGTTTGATAAGTTGTTCCCCTGCTACGTCTGATTTCTGGTTTTATTTTTGATTGCCTATATTCAATAGTCATTGATCGTTCACTGTTATTGCATTCGATTCCTGGACTCTTATCATGGAGATGAGACTTAAGCATTAGTTTCGATCCATGTTTTCTGTGTTGTTACATGATTCTGTTTTTTTTTTTTTTAATATACAGAGAAGATGTTAGGAATGTTCACCATCATGCCTGAATTATCTTCTTGAGTGAAGTTTAATCCTTGTCTTACATGAATTATTTGTTATTTCCTTTACATCGTACCAGAATTCGATTATGCATGATTCAGGTTGTGATATTATTTTTTTTTTTGGGGTTTAACATACTCCTTGTTTCAACAATTTATAAAACCCATTCGTACGTGTTAACCCAGTATCCTGCTCATGTTTAAATTTAGCATATCAGAGATAGTTTGCAAATGGCTGTTCAAATAAAATGATTGTTCAAGTGAGATGCTCACTGATCGGCATAAGTTTTGAAAGCTATTCTAATGATCATTCAAGGAGTTTAGTCTTGTCTTAGTGTATGGTCCTGCAGAAGTTACAGCATGGCCTTGGGAAACATATGCTATCATATGTATGCTCCATAGATGGGTAAAACCGGCGATGTTACCAATTAGAATGAGTCCTTTCACAAGAGATAGCATATATTTCTGGAAACCTTTTGCAGGAATTCTATTTGAGCAGGATTCATGTTATGAAAGTGTCATCTATTTGTTTTATAGGCTTATGTAAATATTTCTTTCAGTTAGTAAATATCATGCAAACCCTTTCCATCATATTGTGTATAAACAATAGTTTGATAGTGCCATGATGCAAATGGAGAATTACTTGGTGTCTATGTTTAGAAGTTGAATATGAATCAGACCTAGGTATATTCCCCATATCTGTCATTACCCCATTATATATTCCTTGTGCCAATACGACACTCCAAATTTGCCTGCAAACATATCTTGTAGACCAAGGCGAGAGGATGCTTAGGAGTCCATAGGTTTTGTGATGAACCAGATGCAAATGAGTTACTAAAACAGGAAGGTCACTCATCATCAGTCTCTACTGCTTTAACGTTTAGGGAGTTCATTGTAAGAATCCTCTGATATAGATCATCAATAATGAATCTTATAGGTTTTGCAATGGGCTTCAATATGCCTCCATTGTTTGGTGAAATCTCGCTTCAGTTGATATTTCACTTTTTCTATGGGACATTTTCTTGCATTCATCGCACCATGCATCTTACCATCAGCACTCCACCCCTCAAACCCATTGAGCCACAGTAATCAAAATTAGTTTAGTTGCATGTCATCTGCGTTTCATCATTGTATTTCTTATCACATTTTCATTTCCCATGTTCAATTGTGTGATTGCATACGTCGCTATCAGCATTTTTGCTGTAGCATCGTATTTGGCCTAGCATTTGGTATACAAGTTAAAATCGTGGCCTGATATGCAGATTCTAAATTTTTGAGATTTAAGGAGCCGGGCAAAGAATTCCCAAGTTCTCTCAGGGTTGGGGTTGGGCTGACATTCCTCACTGAACCTATATATGGTTGCGTTAATGGTTCAGCTCTTGCAAGGAGTTTGCTTTTGTTTAGATAGACTTGATATCTAGTTCTGTTGGGTTATTTTGTTTTGCCTCTGCATAAAAAAAAAAAAAAAAAAAAACTAACAGGGAATCAGGTTGTTGGTTGAGACATTGAAAAGTTATCTGGTAGAGAGCTCCACCGCTTGACTATTACAATAGTTACAACTCTGGGTGCATAAACATGTGTTTTCAAGTTTCTTGGAGGTAAAACAAAGGTTGAAAATTGTGCAAGTGATCTGGTCATTACCTAGGCCTACCAACTATGTGATTAAGAATTAGCATTTTAAATTGTTTTCTCAGAATTTGATTGTTGTCATTATGAAGAACCCCAGAACATATGGGGTTGTGATATTTCCATTCTCTGTTAAAAAAGGGTGTAGGCATATCTTCATCAGGACTTATCCTAACAGAGAATCTTCAATTTCAAGACAAAACCCTTATATTCAAAGCTGCCATGCCTCACCTCATATTTATTCTTTGCATCGATGGGCACATCACCATCAACACATTGCAGCAACCTTCCCACTGTTACATATATGCAGCTCACAGGAGGTCGAGATTAGCATTCAAAGGCCACTCGTTGGGGATAAATGATCTATCGCCCACCTGCTTGCTGGCGCCGATCTACTACACTATGAGTGATTGATCTGAGAGTTTTTGAATGGCCAAGTGGTCTGAAGTCTGATGACTCAGAAAGGTGATGCCAAACAGAATGGTGACACTACATAATTTGCTAGTAGGAAGATCATAGGCTGATAAAATTTTGGGACGATGTGTGTTACTTGCCTATGAATGGATTCATAATACAATGGCATTGATTCATAATCACATCTGCCATGCTCGCTGTCTCTGTCACATTCATTCCTTTTTTTTTTCATCTCTTGTAGGCCACCTTCATGTCAGGACATGCCACTGTTCCATAATTTCCATAGAAGCAATATGTAGTTTATCCACAATTCTGTTAGCAGTTGCCCAATTTACCTCACAACCTACCTGTTAGACCCCCTTTGCTCTGTATTTCCACCACTGCATTTTCATATGCCTCGTCCTCAGCCATTCTTGCCTTCCAGCCTATTACTCATCTTTTTATACCCACTGTCACACTATAAATTCTGCACTTTGCCTAAGCAGCTATTTAACCCATCCATTAGCATGTATTCTTCATCCAATACCTTCCCTGTGCACCTCTTCATTGATGTAGGCATAGAATAAGGCACAAGTGACTGGGTCTTTCCATTTCATAAACGGGTCATATTCAAGCATGTATGCATCTGTCTCCCTTTTAGCCCGTGCAAGTCTTCATTAGAATTAAGCATATGCTCTTGTAACGCAAGCTTATGTAAATAGGCATACGTATATATGTCCGTCGTAGGTCCTTCACATGTTCATATGGATTTCCCTCCTTGGCACTAAGGTATCATTGTATGCATTTTGGCTTTGACATATTTTCTTAGTTTGTCCTCTTATCTTGCATTTTGCTCATATCAACCCTCTTTCGCAGGGAAGGTATAAATCATTGATATTCTGATTTGAAATTCCAATGTAATTTCAAGGATGTAATAGCTAGATGTTAATGAGAACTTTCCATTTTCCAGCTTTAGATTAGAATGAATGAGCATTGTAAATATCATAAATTACTTGTTCTTCATGCATTTTGTCTTTATTTCTCAAGTTCTCACAAATGGCAACACGAATGGCACGTGCACCATTTCATGAAAGGTAATTAGTCCTAAGTTGATGATTTACATCAACGGCCATAGTCGGGATGTAAACAAGACTTAGGATTTTTATCTCTTACGAAATAACATTGGATCCACACTGGATCCGTTTTCAAAATTCATCATATTTCCTTAAATATTTTCTCCTTTTATTAGAATTTAATTTAAAATTAATTCAAAATATATACCAATGGCCATAGTCAGGGTATATTGAGAGTTAATTTCATTTTAAATTCTATAAACGCACCAAATGTGTCTTATCCTTCACCTGAATTTAAATATAGATTATTATATAATACATTCAATGACCATAGTCAGGGATGTATTATATCTTCAATCTTATCTTAATTCAGTTCAAGAATAAGATAGCTTTTCAAAATCTAAATTCAAAGTCTTTAAATTCATTCATCATTTAGGATAGAATTGCATCATATTTCAAAATTTCTTTTTCAAAAACTCCAAGTGATGCAAATATCTTCCTCAATCTATTCTTATAAAATCCAATTCATTCTTTCAAATTTTCAAAATTCTATTTTCGATCTCAAAGTTCAAATTAACTTTGAGATTTCAAATTCATTTTATATTCAAAAATTCAAAACAGATTTCAAAGTCCGATTTGACTTTGAAACTTCAGAATCATCTTGTATTTCAAATTCCAAATTCTATCCTAAAGTACAATATTAACTTTGAAGTTTCACCTGTATATTCAAGATTCAATTCATTTTTCCAAATCCAATTCAAATTTAGAAATTCTTGATTCATCTTCTAAATTCTAGATTCAAAACTCCAAATTCAAAGTCCAATTTGACTTTGAAATTCATATTTCAAGTTCAAAATTCTCAAATCATATTTTGAAATTCCAAATCCAAAGTTAGATTCTAAATCCAACTTGGATCCAGATTTCTAAGTGCAAATCCTCACTTTTTGGATATCAAATTCAGATCCAAAAACCCATTCTAAAGATCCAGGATTCAACACTCATATTGGATCTAAGACCTCAGATCCAATTCCTCGTTAGGATCCAAAGTCCAAATCCACTTTTGGATCTCAGACTTCAGATCCAATTCCTCTTTAGGATCAAGGATTCAACACTCATATTGGATCTCAGACCTCAGATCCAATTCCTCTTTAGGATCCAAAGTCCAATTCCACTTTTGGATCTCAGACTCCAGATCCAATTTCTCTTTAGGATCCAGACTTCAGTTTCACTTTAGATCTTAGATTTCAGATCCAATTCCCCTTTAGGATCCAAAGTCCAATTCCACTTTTGGATCTCAAACTTCAGATCCAATCCCTCTTTAGGATCCAGACTTCAATTTCACTTTGGATCTTAGATTTCAGATCCAAATCCATCTTAGGATCCAAAGCCCAACTCAACATCGGATCTCACACTTCAGATCCAAATCCATCTTAGGGTCCAGAACCCAAATTTACATCGGATCTCAGATTTCAAATTTTAAAATCCATTTTAATATCCAATTTCATTCCCAAATTCTAGATTTCAAATCCAATTCCATTTTCAGATCTCTAAATCCATTTCTATTCTTAAATACCATTTGATTATCTCAGATCCATTCCAAACTTAAAAATCCAAAATTCAATTCTATCTCAAATATTCATTTCCTTTTTTTTCAAATCCAAATTCAAAGTCGATTTTGACTTTGAAACTTCATTTCCTTTCGTTTCAAAGCTTCAAGTCATTCTTTCTCATTTATTCTTCCAAATCCTGATTTACTTCAAAAGCTTAGAACTTCTCTGATCTATCTCAAGCTCTAAGTTAAATTCAATCATTTCTTCATTCCTTTACCAAGTTCATCTCAGAATACTTGGAAATTTCTAAATCAATTTTTCAAAAGAGCATACATCCTTGCATTGCACAAGCATGATTCTTTGTGCATATAGAGTTAGGATAAATTCTTAGATTATATTTAGGCAAAGCAAAAGGCATGGATTCGATCCTTGGTTCGATTACCCCTGGTAAAGGCGCCAGGAACGGTCGAACCTCGTACCGACGAGCGAATCCCGTCTCTCCATTTTTTCCGCAATATTTTCAAAACGGAGGCGAGTGATTTTCTAAATATTTTTCAAAACAAGGTCAAGTGAGACCCCACGAAAGAGTTCCTTTTCTCTCTTTCTTTCTTTTCTCTTCTCTCTTTCTTTTCTTTCTTTTATTTCACTCCCTTCAAAAAGGAGGAGAATAGAGGTTAGAAAAGGAAAAGAGAAGGAAGAGAGAGAAACCAACAAGAGAATAGGAAAAATTTTGCGATGATCACAGATGTCTAGCATATTATTCATCCAGTCATGTTAGCACACTAATGATTATTTCTGCATGACATGGAATACCCTTGTATTGTCATTGATGCATCTTCATGCTTTTATTTGCATGTTCAAGATACCTCTCATAATCTTTTCATGTCATATTAGTCTAGATATTCATAACATATCCTGTATTTCTCACCATATCAGTAAGCTTACCATACATGTTCATCAGCACCCTCTTGGTAATTTAGGGATTATATTAAAAGGTGCATCGTATATATATATATATATATATATACATTTTCATTATTCGACTTTAGTCTATGTTCTTACTGCTTATCATGTACATTCTGTACTTAGCATATGTCATAAACATTTTTGTATGAATATCATACACATTTTCTTGCTTTATATTTAGGTATATTATATATGTAATATCCCTCATACATGGCATCCAGGCAGTTTCATAGGCATTTCATATATGCTTCCAGTATTATAGTTTCATGGACATTTCCCTTGTAACCTGTATATAATCGTCGGTGCATTGATATTAATATGAGATTCCCAATCTCTTTTGTGTTATTCCTTGGTGCTAACTCACTTTGCAGGAAAAGTCCGGGAGATGCCGAGTCCTTTTGATTTTTTTTATTTCATTTACGTCGAAATTGTAATAATCAGATGTAAATTTGGAATAATATTTACTTTCACTGCTTAGATTAGGATGCATATCATATAGTTTGATTTCGTAATATCCTGATTTTGTGATTCATGCATTTTATTCCAAAAGAACTATGAATGTACACGAAGGGCATGTGCACCAACTCTTAGGGAGTTGATGAACTCGGTGGAATCCATATTTACGGCCCTAGTCGGAATATGGACGAGACCCAGATCCATCATCTTTCTACTAGTTACACTGAGCCTACACTCTTAGGCAATCTTCAAAAATGCACATCATATTTTCTAATTTTTCAAAATATTGTGAATTAACTCAATTAAACTCTGAACATATTCATGGCCACAGTCAGAATATGTGAAGGGTTTACTTTGGCTTAATGCACATTTTTCCAACAAATTTCTCAGAAAATCTTTCCAGATGTCCTTTTCCAAAGTGCATTCATACATTCAAATAATCTGCATCATCTGCTTTCTCATGATTTTCTCAAGAAAATGCCATTCCATGGAAATCAATTTCTCAAGAAACTTCTAAAATTTTCAAAATTGGATTTTCCAAGTCAAGTTTTCCCAAGATTTTTTCCTTGGAAAATGTTATTTTCTTAAAATCCCCTTTCAAAAGGAGTTTTTCAATCTTTCTCAAGAAGCAAAATCGATTTTCAAATATTTCAAGTCTAACACTCTCAGGATTTCAGTTTCCTGAGTTTTGCTTTTCCTGCCCTTAAGAGTTTTTCGACGAATTTCAATCATTTTTCAAAGAAAATTCGCAAAGACAGAGCTTTCCTCACAAATATTTTCTTCTTCAAATATTCATCTTTACTCAAGAACTCTTTCTCTTTTCCCAGGATTTTCATCCATTCATAATTTTCCCAAAACTTTATAAATTTTCTCGAGGTTTCAAACCCTTTACATCAGAGATTGATTTCCATCTTCTTCCTGAGAGATTGTTTCCAACTCCAAATGTTTTCTAAGCATACATCATGTTTTTCTCAACTTGCATTTTACCAAAATCTCATAGCACATGCCCAAATTCTCTGTGCATTTAGGATAGAGCACGATTTCAATGATTTCACTAAGTCAAGCACATTTTGGTCCTTGGTTTGATTACCCCTATTAAAGGTGACAGGAACGATCGAACCTCGTACCGACAGGTCGAGCCCCATCCCATTGATTTTCCCGCTATTTTAAAAAACAAAGGCGAGTATTTCAAAACAACTTTCAAAATCCGATCAAGTTTGAATCGCGAAAGCAATTTTCCTCTCTCTCCCGCTGGGAAGGGAAAACGGAAAAATTTTGCGACGATAACAGGTTTGGCAACCATGATGGGACCTGTCCTTGTCTGATAAAAAATGTGCTTGAATTAGTTCAATTATCAAAACTGTGTTCATAAAATGTCAGCTCTTTACTTTCTGATATCATGTAAACCTAGGAGCCTAGATTCTGACCTAGCTGACATTAATTTCATATAGACTAGGCATGGTTTGGTAGGACCAGATTAAGGAGAAATTTTCATTTTCACATAGACTTAGGTCTAAATACAACTCTCCTTAATTTAGGATCTGAATACAAACAATGTATGCTTCTTCAAAGATTTTCAAAAATCTATCTCTCTAGGATTTAGAGCACTCTATTTCTTGCATGTGATGATTTTTTTCAAACCTTCTTTACCTATCATTACCCGGTCTTCACGTTGCTGGGCTCTCTTCCAGAACCCTAGTTCGGGACAGAGCCTCACAACTGGGCCAATTATTTGGGTTAACACCCCCCTACCATGTAACGCGGGCCACAGTCCGAAGTATATCGGTAGGCGCTCAAGGATGTTGGAAAACCTTACCTTAGAACCAGAGTTAAATTATATGCCACGTACCTCGGATTTCGGTTCGGGTATATCGGCATAACTGGATTGGACAAAGATGATCTGAACCTAGAGTTAAGATTAGGGTCCTACAACTGTTTTAAAAAATGATGCATCTAGAGTCAGCCTTTTAGGGAGTGTTGTATGTGCATAAATGTTTGTGCAGAATGTGATTGTTTGTACGTTACCTTTATTCCTCTCACATTTTTCCCCAAAATATTTTCAAATATCCATATTTTTCACCTTTTCCTTTATTTTCTCAAACCCTGGATGACTTTTCAAAATATCCAATTTCTTTTAAAACTCCAGGTGTTTTTCCATTCTACCGTTCTACTGGATCTCAAATTTCCAGCTGCATTTTATATCCTGCCTGCAAATTTTCAAAATTTCCATAATTTTCCTCAGTCTGATTCCGAGTCTTTCTCTGTTTTCAGTCTGATGGCATCCAGTCAAGTCGATCCTGTCTTTCTTGAAGGTCACATCTCCTACAAGGTGCGACAAGGTCGTCCCAAACATCAAGCCCTTAGCACCAGAACTTTTATTCTCCGGTGGTATTATTCATGGCTCAAAAGTTTTTCTCGAATGTTTCTAGACCATTTAAGCGAGTGCGGATTAGAATTGGCGTCAGCAGTCAGAAAGCAGACCATCAATGGCAACCTGATCCATGTAATGGCAGAGCGATGGAATTCATGGACATGCACTTTCTGGTTTCCGTGGGGAGAGATGAACGTTTTAATGGATGAATTTTCAGAAATTATGGGATTACCAGAACCAGTCGGTCAACCAGGAGATCCGTTAGAGCATCAATTCCTGATCAATGTCAAGGGTTTGGACCCCCGAGACTCCTTAGCTCGCATGACAGACCGCCGATCTTGGCCTCTGATTCAGTTGGACGGAAATGAATATGTCAACCTGCTCGAGTTGTACCACCAGTACGGGACCTCGTTGAAGTCAGGTCACTATCAAGGACAGCTAGAGAAAGGACTCAGAATGCAATGGTTTTATGCACTGTAGGATTAGCCCTCTTCCCAAACGGACAAAACTACATGGATATCAGAATAATCCAGCTTATGAGAAGATAGGGAAGTCGACAAACCAACCGTCTTTTCATAGCCATGGCAGCACTTGCTTTCTTGTATCGGGGTCTGACTCATTTCTCACTTGGAGAATCCATCTTAGTCGAAGGTTGCATCTACGCGCTTTAATCCTGGTTCTTCCAGCATGTTCCAGCCCGAGCAAATTCTTTCAGATACAATGGTCAAGAACTTCTTCCAGTGGTGCAATATCGGTCCATGATCGACAACATCAAAGAAGATGACATAGTCTAAGACTATTTTGATCAACAATTGTCTCCCCCCCGATATACATACGCTTATGGCAAGCGGTTCAAACTGTTGGGACCATTCTTATGCACTTACTACCAACCAGAGAGATGTGTTTGGCAGTTCTCCCAGAGGCAGCAGTACGTCGAAGTCTGATTTCTATCAGGAGCTATAGCAGAGTTTGATCTTACTTCCGCACAATGGTCCAAGGCATATCATTCTGCCCGCTACAACTGGGATTTCTTTGTCTCTCTCAAATTCTTTCCTGGTCTTAAAGCGTCTGCTGATTAGCATGAATGGTGGCAAATTGTTTGTCCTCCACCCCTTTGTCAAGATCAATAAAAGTTCAAAATTTTCTCATTCCAATAAAATTTTCTCTTTTTCTACTGTGGTTTGACGACCTCGCCTAGATAACAAGGCACATTTTCGTTGTTTATTTCTTTTTCAAACAATGACAACACAATTGTCGTGATTTCTGCGACGACTCAATCCCTAGTAATGAAATATCTTTTTTAAATTGTCTACCATACTTCCAACAAATATTTCTTCTAAAAACCAATTCTTTCAGAATCTAATTAGGTCTTTGCCCTGCAGAGAGCATCCACAACATTTGATGGTTTGGACAAGATCAGGCAAAATAACAACGACATCTCAGTACTCATCAGCTTCAGAAGAAGAGATGGGCTCCCCGCGATCCGACAGGAGTCAAGATTAGCAACAAGAGGATGATGGCATAGACCCATAAATGTATGCCATGTTCCGGAAAATGATGAACAAGATGACGAATGAGCAGCCTGGGACCAGTTCAGAAAAGAATCCCTTTAGAGAGAAGTTACATGGTCATAAAGATAAGAAGGCTTCCAAGAAGCAGCTTCAGCCAGAGGAAATTTCAGATGAATCAGACTCAACTGAAAACACCGATGAAGAATATGAGATGCCTCCGACATTTTAGAAACGGGGCCGAGAACAAAGGAAGAGCTGCAAATCAAAAAGTCAGGTCATAGAAGAGCCCCTGCAAGCGCAATTCAGGGAAATGGCCAGAGTAGTTAAAGATTTGCAAGCCCGCGACAAGGGCAAGAAAGTTTTCACTAGTGAAGATTTTTATGATGGCTTAGAAGATGATAAAGATCTCAAAAACTGGCGATCCAAAAGCTCATCTCACCACATTCTTTGCTGAGTGCTCAAGGTTCAAGAGGGATAACAGAGCATTATTTCTATGTTTCCCCCGCAGCTTGGAAGGAGTTGCAGCCAAATGGTATGCTGAGCATATCAACCCCATCAAGCTCAAGGAGTTCGATAAAGTGGTGAACTTGTTTATTGAACGCTTTCTGTTCAATACAGAGGCGCTCCCGACACTAAGTCACCTCTACAATCTAAGGCAGAATGAGAACGAAAAAGCACGGGATTTCATCCATAGATGGAGGTCAGCCTGCAATAAAATGAGGGATCCTATATCAGAAAGGCATGCCCTATCATTGATCCTCAACAACTTCTCGCAACCATTAAAAGGATTAATCTCTACTGCACCATCCCGAACCTTCATCGAGCTGACTGAACGAGCCGAATGGCTCGAGCTGAGTGTGGAGAATGGAGTCTACGAAGGCTTCACATTTCCCAAACATAACCCCCAAGGTGAACAGAAGAAGAAAGCTCACTTCACCTACTCTGCCAACAACAACAACAATAGCCGAAATCAGTATAAAGGGCAGAAGAAAGATTACTGCTATGGCACAGGGAATTCCAACAACAAAGGGGATCAGAAAAGAAAACCTGCTCCTCAATACAGTAAGCCTCCTTAGCAGGATCAAGGGCCGAAACTGCATGAGAAAACTAAATATGAAGGATGGAGCTATGACCGAAAATTCACTCATTTAGACCAATCACTCGAAGATGTGCTCGAGTATATGCTGTCGAAGGAAATGGTCAAGTTGCCTAGACTGGTCGATCCCCTTGTGCCTATGGGGAAATGGAAAGATCAATTTTGCAAGTTCCACAGGACAGTGGGACACAACACCGATAACTGTTTCCTTCTCAAGAACATTGTACAAGACCTTATTGACAAGAATCTGTTGGTGGAAGGAGAAGAAGAAGAAAAAATGGACATTCTAAATCAACCCTTTCCTTCACACACCACAACAATGATATCTGAACAGCCATTTCTACCTCATGAACACATCAAACCATGTTTTGTTCAAGATCTCCAAGTTTAGCATCAGGTGTCAGTGCTACGACAAGCAGCTCCAACGTCTAAGAAGATGAACATAATCTCAGCATTTTGCAGGATGAAAGTGTCTGAAGAGCCCGCAAGATCATCCCCCAAATTAAGAGGAATTTCTGACTTCCTTAATCAGTTTATCATGCCTATGCCGAAAAAGGAAAGTCAGAAGCCTCTAACCAAGAATTCTCGCAAGCACCAACAAGTACTGGATGATTTGCTTATAAAAATTAAAGTCAAGCCCAACACCACACCTGAAGACATGGCTCAAATTGTGAATTCAGCCATGACAAATGCGTCGATCACCTTCTCAGATGAGGACCTTCCAAAGCCTCGTTCCTTTTCATAATAATGCTATGTACATCGTCGTTCGAGTAAGAGGGATGACAGTACCACATGTGCTAGTTGATGGAGGTAGTAGCCTCAACATATGTCCTGAAATGACTGCAAAGGCACTAGGGATTAAGGAATAAGAATACATTCCAGATTCTATCACCATCTACGGATTTGACAATCATGGTCAAACAGTTAAAGGCAAGATATTCCTGGAGGTGTTCATCAACCATTCGGTACATTCAGTGTTTTTTCATGTGGTCAATGTACCACCCACCTATAACCTGTTGCTCGAAAGAATGTGGATTCATAATGCTAATGCAGTGCCTTCCACCCTGCATCAATGCGTAAAATGGTCAAAAGGTGGAATGATTACAACAGTATTGGGAGAGGACCCAGAAGAAAGGCTCTCGCAGCCCATGATCCCTCGACCATCATTCACTGCAGATATCCCTAGCATCAAAGAGAGCGAAGAAATCAATCTCGGACAAAGTCGGGAAATACTCCAAACATCCTCAGAACTATCCCTGCACACTGTGGCCATGACCCGATGGAGAGGTCCTGAATTCTTCAAGATTGGAGGCCAGATCAACTACAGCGCCATCAAAGATCATCCGTTGTTCCCACAATTGATGAAAGCAAGAAATGGATTTGATCTACTCCTGAAGCATGGTTATCAACCCTTCAAAGGACTGGAAAAAATGAAGATGGTCGTGTTGAGCCAATGATCCAAAAGCATCGTCCCCACAGAGCAGGACTAGGGTTTTTCGACGGAAGCTCACCAAAGAAGACTGTTTTTGTCAAAGGGGCACATTGAGAACCATTTATTATTTTCTTTCTATTCTTTTTAATAAATGTCTTATTTTATCAATGTCCTTGATCAATTCAAAATCAATAAAATTTCAAGTTTCTTTGTCTATCTGGATGCCATCTGTCTCCTTTCCCTCTATCTCCTCATTTTATAATTTCAATGTCATTTTATGCATGATTCTTTTCAAATGATTGTTTGTCTTATAATAGGCGATTTTACCTGAATCAAATTTCTCATCCAAAATTTCAGAATGTCTTCCTGAGCAATCAAGAAGCTCATTCTCAATCCAAAGGCTTTCTAGAAATCGACAATAATTCATCGAGTCAAAGCGAGCACAAAAGATGGCAAGGTTGAAAAGCAGTCAGATGACTATGCAGAATTTGATCAGTCTCTTCAGAAATTACTAGAGTTCACCTCAGTTCAGAAGCAAGACGAACCATCTACTCTAGTACAAGATCCGACTGAAGATGTCAATATCCGTTTAGAGGATAATCCCAAAATTCTCCAGATCGGAACCAGTCTGAGTCCGAAAGAGAAAGAAAGGCTCACTAATTTTCTCAAGCAACATGAAGAAGTGTTCGCATGGACATATGAAGATATGTCAGGCTTAGACCCAAAGTTAGTCGAACACCGTCTCGTTTTGAAGCCAGATGCTAAGCCAGTTAAGCAGAAGCTGAGAAAAATGGATCCCAGAATAGAACAACAAGTCAAAGAAGGACTCGAAGACTTGCTCAAAACAGGATTTATCCGAACTATTGACTACCCGGATTGGTTAGCCAATATTGTCGTTGTTTCAAAGAAAAGTGGCAAAGTGAGGATTTGCATAGACTTCAGTGACCTCAATAAAGCGACTCTGAAAGATGACTATCCACTTCCAAGCATTGATCTTCTAATCGACAGCACGGCAGGACATGCCATGTTCTTATTTATGGATGGATATTCCGGCTATAATCAGATTAAGTTGGTCACCCGCAACCAATCAAAAACTTCCTTCACTACGCCTTGGGGCACTTTCTGCTATACAGTTATGCCTTTTGGGCTCAAGAATGCTGGAGAAACATATCAACGGACGATAGCCGTCATCTTTCATGATCAAATGTGCAAAATCATGAATGCTTGTGTTGATGATATCCTCGTGAAATCCAAAGAAGAAGAAGATCACCTCGAAGCCCTTGATCAAGTTTTTAAGCGATTCATTCTCTATAAGTTAAGGCTTAACCCTCAGAAGTGTGTTTTTGGAGTCGAATCAGGCAAATTGTTGGGTTTTCTGGTCAGCAAAAAGGAAATTGAAGTCGACCCAGCCAAAGCAAAGGCTATCATTGATATGCCACCCCCGACAAATCTCAAAGAACTGCGTAGCCTTCAGAGACACATGCAATCAATCCGGCGATTTATTTCCAACTTGGCAATGAGATGCAAACCTTTCAATCACTTGCTCAGAAAAGGAGTGAAGTTTGAATGGGGACCAAAATGTCAGCAATCTTTCAATCGTATCAAGAAATATCTTCTCAATTCTCCAATCCTGATACCGCCAGAATTGGGAATACCTCTTTTGCTATATATCTCAGTCAATCAAGTCGCATGCGGCAAATTCTTGGCACAATACAAAGAAGGCAACTTGATAGAGCACGCCATTTATTATGTGTGTAAGACTTTCATAGACTATGAAAAGAAATACTCTCAGATAGAGAAGACCTGCCTAGCTCTGGTATGGATGTGTCAGAAGCTAAGGCACTACCTGCTGGCATCTGAAGTCAAAATCTTGTCTAAACTCAATCCTCTCAAATACATTTTGGAGCAACCTTTCCTCAGCGGACGAGTCGCCAAATGGCAAGTCTTACTGATGCAGTATGACTTAGAATATGTCTCACAACAATCAATTAAAGGCCAAGCAATTGCAGATCAATTGGCAGATTTTCCTTTGGCAGAAGAGGTGAAAGTCGAAGATGATTTCCCAGATGAGCAAATTTGCAATATCCAGCAATCTCCAGTCTGGAATTTATTTTTCGACGATTCCAAGAATATGGCCGGAATAGGCATTGAGATCTTATTAATCACTCCTAAGAAGGAGATGATTCCATTTTCTCTCAAGTTAGATTTTCAATGCACCCACAATATGGCTGAGTATGAAGCCCTGATTCAAGGTCTGAAGATTCTACTAGACTTCAATGTCAAGAGAGTGCACGCTTACGGCAACTCATTACTTGTTGTCAATCAAGTTCGATCCGAATGGTAAGTGAAAGATCAAAAGCTATTTCCTTATCAGAAAATCGTTTCAGCTCTTGTCAGCAAATTTAAAGAATTTCAGCTTTTCCATATCAAGAGAGATTTCAATCAAGTGGCTGATAGTCTGGCCAGCTTAGGCTCCATTATGGCATTCAAGAATGGAGAATCTTGTTACTCCTTCGAAATTGGCAGACTTGACCAACCTGCCTTCCTTCCAATAGAACAAGTACATCAAGCTGAGCAAAAGAAGAAGCTTTGGTATTACAATATCTAAGCTTTCATAGAAACCTGTGAATTTCCTCCTGAACGCTCAAAGAAAGAGCAACGGGCAATTCATCGCATGTCTACTCGATATTTCATCATGGCCAATGTCCTCTATCGTCGTGGATTCAGTTCAGAGTATTCCAGATGTTTAGACGAAGATGAAGCCAAAGAAGTCGTGCGAAAAACACATGAAGGCATTTATGGTGGCCATGTCGGCTACCAAACCCTTGTCAAGCAAATCATCCGAGTAGGTTATTATTGGAAAACTATGCAACAAGGCTGTTATCATTATGTGAAGAAGTGTGTTCAATGCCAAATACATGCACCTTCTATTCATGCTCCCGCAACATATTTACAATATGTTGTCTCTCCATGGCCGTTCTCTATGTGGGCTTTCAATGTCGTAGGTCCCATCACTCCTGCTTCAAATGGCCACAAATACTTCCTTGCCGCAACAAAATATTTCACCAAGTGGGTAGAAGCTATCACTCTTTGCACAGTAGAAGGCCGACACGTCGTCTCTTTTATTCACAAGAGCATCCTTTGTCGTTTCGGCATCCCACATGACATCGTGTCAGATAATGGCAGTCATTTCAAGAATGAAGACATTCTGGTCAAAGTTCAAAATCTATCATCATTTTTCCGCTCCCTACTATCCTCAAGGGAATGGTCAGGCAGAAGCCACCAACAAGATTTTAATTTGTATCTTGGAGCGAACTGTAGAAACAGGCCGTGACTGGCATGAGAAGATCCACGATGCACTATGAGCCTACCAGACCACTATTCGCACTCCAACAAATGCTACTTCATCAGAATTAGTCTACGGAACAGAAGTAGTATTGCCGCTACATGTTCAGAAGCCCGCTTTGAAATTTGCTTCACTTCTACAATTACCCCTTGACCAATACCAGCAGTAGCGACTGGTACAACTAGACTTGCTCGACGAGAGAAGGCTAAAAGCAGCAGAGCATGCTCAATCCTATCGCCAGAGAGTAGCCAGGCAGTACGGAAAGTCTGTCATCGAAAGAAGATTCAAAGTCAATGATTTAGTGCTTCGATCCACAACTTATCTCAAACATCATCCTGGCAGTAAATGGTCGCCAAATTGGGAAGGCCCATGTTATCATCGCAAAATTTTTACTTTTTGCAAGTCAAACTGACCTTTGAAAAAGATTTTGAAAATAACTCGCCTCCGTTTTAAAATGCGGGATAATTTTGAAGAATGGGACTCCCCTGTCGGTACGAGGTTCAACCATTCCTGGCGCCTTTAGCAGGGGTAATTGAACCAAAGATCAATTGTGTGCTTAGCTTTGCTCAACTTGTCTAAATCATGTTCTATTTCCTAAATGCACAAAGAATCAAGCATGTGCTATGAATTTCTGAAAATGCATATTTGAAAACATGATGTTTGCTTTGAATATTTGAAAATATTTGGAGATTCTTGGAAAAGATAACACTTGGAAAATCATGAACTTAGTGAGAGAATATTTCTGAGGAAAGTGAAAATCGATTTCTGAAGAATTCCAGTGTTTTATGAAAATCGATTATGAGAATTTTGGAATAACTTTAGAAAAACTTGATTTCTCTTAATTCAAACTTTGAAATTGAGTATATAACTTGGAGAATCGAATTTTGAACTTTGAAAAATTCTTGAAATATCATTTGAAAACTTAGAGTTTTGAGAAAATTGATTTTTGAATAAGACTTAGAAAATTTTGAGAAAATCGATTTCTCTGAATGGGAATTGGAATTTGCAAATGAATGAAATGAATGAATATAGATTTGAAAGGCTTGATTTTGAGGAATTGAGAAAATCCTTTTGTATTTTTGAGAAATGCAGTGCATTTTTGAAGTTAGCCTAAGAGTGTAGGCTGAATGTGGCTAATACGAAGATTACAAATCTAGGTATCATTCGTATTCTGACTATGGCCATAAATACAATCTCCACCAAGTTTGTCAACTCCATAAGAGCTAGTGCACGTGCCATTCGTGTAAACCATAGTGAATTGATAAAAATATGCATGAATTGACATACATAGCAGTTATATATCAAAGCTTAAAACTATATGCAAAATCATCCTATTCTATGCAGGAATTGAAATTCTTATTCCAAAATTAATTACAATTTACATCACTAATCAAATTTAAATACAGAAAATAAAGGAAAATAAAGTCTTCAATGTTTCTGCAAAACTAGAAAACTTATTAGTGAAAATATGTTGGCTTTTCTAGATTTATCCAGTAATATCTGAAAATTACTGGATTTTGCTAGATATAAGCCATTTTCTATATGATTCCCTTATATAAACTTAATAAAATATGAAATAAGATATAATGAATATGAAAATGAAATTTGAAATTTCGAAATTGGGGTCAAAATGACCAAAATACCCCTGATATCAAGACTATGGCCTTGAAATCAGGGTTTTTAGAAAGATATTTTGTAAAATGCAAGTTTTGAAATACAAATAATGATAAATTAACTTAAATATGATACGACATGATTAAAAATGAGAAAATTAGGGTTTAGAATTTCGAAATTGAGGTCAAATGACCAAATTGACCCTAATAGCAAGACTATGGCCTTGAAATCAGGGTTTTCTAAAATAGATTTTGGTAAAACTTGGGATTTATGATTGAAATAAACACAAAATCAAACATGAAACAGCCTAATATAATTCTAAACATGAAAAAACCCTAAAAACACACACTTATGCACAAAAATCAAGAAATATCACAAAAATTGTGATTTTGGCAGTGTTTCGGGATCCTGCGAGGCCCTGTTTTGCAATTTGATCAATTCAAGCATCAAACAGATTCCAAATTTCATAAAAAATGATACCTACACTTTTTATGTCCTTAAAATCAGATTGAAATCATAAAAATAATTTTTTGACATTATTTTAATCCAAAAATTGCATTAAAACCCTAAAATATGCTATTTTTGACCTAGGTCACAAACCAGTTTCATGGTTAGACCGAAATTAGGGGTCAATTCTCCATGAAAACTTTTCAATTTTTACAGAGGCAAACTAAATATCAAAACAGAGGTTTTCCTATTTACAGATTGGAAAAAACATCTCCGGTTAGGGAGAAACCCTTCCGGCAATCTGAACTAAAATATAACAAGTCTAACAGGGGTTAAAACAACTACTTTGAATTGAAAATACAGAAATAAATAAAAAACTTAATAAAAAATTTTTGAATTTTTAGCAGTGAACAGTAGACAGAAAAATAATGAAACTCTTTTTTTATAGATCATGAATCGAATCTGTGGTTTTAGATCTATGGTCATTACAAGTCTGATTAGGGTTTTGGTAAAGCCTAACGAGTTTTAAATTTAAAATCAGACTTTCTGTCAGAAGAAAAATACTAAACAGAGTCCAAAAATTACCAAAATTTTACAGTAAATAGATCATCTCAACATAAATCCACAGAACTTTACGGATTTCAAATCAAATATCAGATGAGAAAAATAACATAACAGCAAGTTGCCTCTTGAATTTAAATAACGATTTTAAAGATTTAAAATCACGGTTTGATATCTGATTTTTCTGACAGGGTTCCCGAATCCCGAAACATCCAATTTTTTTATAGTAGTTCACTGACATATCCATGTTTCACATATTAAAAAATCAGAAATTTGCAGTGAATGCTTTAATACGAAATAACATATTCTTTGCTGATCCATGCTTAAAAACACACAAAAATCTAATGAAATCTAATAAACCATGCATTAATTAATGAAAACAATAAGAAAAATAGTAAACAGCAAAACGAAATTGATTTATATGTTAAAACACATGTAATAAACATAACTAAGTAAAAATAAAAAATAAAAACAGGGAATCCATGGCTGGAATTTGATTTTACCTTAAAAAGCATGGATTTGACCCATTTAACGGGTAAATCGCATGTTTTAATGGCTAAGAACATGAAAAACCACACTATAATCGATTCTAATGGATTAGAATCCCTGAAAAAACATCAAAACAGAGTTAGATCATCTTCTTGAACCTCTCTTGAGGTTCTTGAACTTGAATCCATGGTTTAATCCATGTAATAGATGGAGCCAATGGTTAAAATTGATTTAAACCATTAAAAATATTAAATAAAAAGCTAAAAATAAAAAAAAATAATTACCTTGAGGTTGCTGCAATGAAGGAAGGGCTGGAGAGGAGAGATAAGCTCCAAGAATTGCTAAAGAGGTGAATGGAAAAATCGTCCCCCCTATGGCATCTATTTATAGAATTTTTTTAGGTTTAAAAATTGATAATTTTGAAAATTTTGGACTCTAAAGGGGGGGGGGGGGTGATTTTTGGGTGGAGTTACTATTATACCCCTGACCTAATTAATCTAATTAACACCTAATTGAAGTCCTAACTAAACCTAAAGACCCCCAAATGTGGCGCCACTTGGCATTTTCCACATTTGGTTTTTAAAGTTTTAACTAAAACCTTTAAAAACAATGATTTAAAACTAAATTTTAAAATGCATTTTCAAAAGGGATTTGGACTCTTCTAATTTTCTAAAATCAACCAAGATACTGACTAAGCCTAGACTAACCCTGACTTTCTCAAATGTGGCTCCACCCCGAGTGGGCCCTACTTGAGTTTTTCAAAAAGTGATTTTAAAACTTGAAATTGAGAGAATTTTCAAAAGATTTTCAAAAGTAAACTTGAAATTAAAAGTTTTGAAATGGCATAGAGTTCCAACTGGGTTAGAACTCCTCTGGATGTAGCGCCAACTGAGTGGGCCCACACCAGGTTTTGAGAAATTTGAAATAAACACTGAAAATAACTTTGAAAAGAGGTTAAAATCAATAATTAAAATTCAAAATCTTTGAAAATAGAGTCTCAGGCAAACTGGAACTTCTGAAACTCCGGGTTAGAGTCCTGGATTTTTAGGACTCTGAGATTTTGGGTTTTAAAAGCCAAATGAAGGAATTTCTGAAAAGATTTTATCAAAAATGATGAAACGAGACAGAAAATACAATCAGGGTTAGACTCCTAACTCGATCAGAACTCTGAAATAGAGTCCTAGATTAACTGGACTCTACAACCTAATTTTTTAAAACAAATGGAAATAAATGAAAAATGGCAGTAACAACAGACTTCAAAATAGACTCCTGATTGGACTAGGACTCTGGGACAGAGTTCTGATCGGACTGAAACTCTAGAATTTTTTTTGTATTTTCTGAAAAACAGATGAAACAACTGGTGAAAATAGTGAAAACAATAACAAATATTGGATTAAAACAGAGTTCTGATTCAACTGAGATTCTGAGGATAGAGTCCTAATTGAACTAGGACTCTTAGATTTTTTGATTTTTTGAGAAAACAAATAAGAGAATTTTAAAAAATAGTTGAAAACCGGATAAAATTGAAGTTTTGGTTCAGAGTCCTGATCTGATTAGGACTCTAAGAAAGAGTCCTGTTTCGATTAGAACTCTAAGAATTTTAGTTTTCTGGTAAGCAAATGATGAAATTTGGGCAAAGCCTTTGAAAACCAGTGAAAATGAAGTATGAAAACCAATTTTGAATAGAGTCCTGATTCGATCAGGACTCTGGGGCAAAACTTCAGAATTTTGAAATTCTTTGATAAAAGTGTAACAATTTTGATAGATGGAAAGATTTTTGAAAGATTCTCTCAAAATTGAAATCAGGATCAGAGTCCTGATCCAACTAGGACTCTCTGAACAGAGTCCTGTTTTGACTAAAACTCTGAGTTTCTTACTCATTTTAAAAGATTTTGAAAGATTTGATTGAAAATAGATAAAATAGCTATAAAAGATTAGAGTCCTAATCCGATTAAAACTCTGAAGAAGAGTCCGGATCCGACTGGACTCTTGAAGAAGAGTCCTGATCCAACTAAGACTAAAAAACTTTGGCCAAAACAAAAGATTTTAAAAGGTTTTCTCCGAAAACAGGTAAAAGGGTAGTGAAAAGTAGAGTTCTGATCCGATTGGACTCTTGGAAAAAGAGTCCTGATCCAACTAGGACTCTAAAGTTTTTGGAGATTTTTGACAAGTAAAGGAATCCAGAAGCAACACCACCTAAATGGGTCTCATCTGAGAATTGAAATCGGTTGAAAATTGAGTTTAAAACAAATCCAGATTGTTTTCTAAGAAAATATTTCAAAATATAAGGTCCTGGGGGTTGGCAAATGACAAAATGCTGATTAAAAACCCAAGTTTTAAAAATTGATTTTGAAAGAAAAGTTTGAAAAACCCAAATCTTGATTGAATTTTTTAAAAACAGGAGTGCTGGATCTCGAAAATGAGATGTAATGACATGCAATGCCACATGAAATATATAAACACTGGATGAGGGTGAAAATTTGGGGTGTTTACAGTCCATATGTCATCAAAGAAGCATTACCTCGCAACTCATATCTGCTCATCAACGCCGATGGGGTAGAATTACCAGATCCCATTAATGCTCGACACTTGAAAAAGTTCTTTACTTGAAGCATATGTAATCTTCCTATTCTCTTCAATAAGGATCAAACTTTCTTTTCCCAGTTACACTGGGGCATTTAAAATTTTTTGTTTTGTACGCAGGCAGAATAAACAAATCTCTCATTTTACACACTTGTGCATTCATGTGCATTGATTTGCATCCAATTGCATTAGCATCAATTTGGTCAGTATTGGGATTTCAATAAACAAGTCCCATTGCAATTCCTAATTGTTATTCAAAATTGAAAACAATCATTAATATTGAACCAAAATCCAGTGCTCAAGCTGGCATTATTTAAAAAAAAAAAAAAATCAGTGCTCGGACTGGTACATTTCAAAATCCAACTTTCAAGTTGGTCTATAATTTCTTCCTTTTGAAGATTCAAGTTTCGACTCGGGTTTTCCTTCAAATTATTTTTCATTTTGAAAAACCGAGTTCCGACTTGGGTTTTCTCTTCAAATTATTTTCCTTTGTTGATCCGAGTTCGGACTCGTGATCTCTTTACCATATTCAAGCTATTCATTTTCTTTGTTGATCCGAGTTCCGACTCATGATTTGTTTCCCTTATTCGAGCTCTGACCCGAGCTCTTCATTCTCTTTGTTGATCCGGGTTCCGACTCGTGATCTCTCTACCTTATTCAAACTTTGATTCGAGCTCTTCATTTTCTTTTATTGATCCAGGTTCCGACTCGTGATCTCTTTACTTTACTCGAGCTTTGACTCGAACTCATCATTCTCCTTTGTTGATCCAAGTCATTTCGAACATCAGGATTTGTCAATTTCTCAAATTTGATATTTTTCCCACCAATCTTCAATTCAAATCTTTGGATCATTCAATTCCCGATTTCGACCTCCGGGTCACCCAATTTTCAAATTCTCAAATTCCAATTTTGACCTTTGGGTCACTCAATTTCCAATTTTGACCTCCGGGTCACCCAATTCCAATTTTTCAAGTTCAATTTTCAATTTCGACCTTCGGGTCACTGTAAACACCCCAAATTTTTACTCACCTCCCCGACATTTTCACCAAACATCATCATCCAGCCTTTGAAATCGCAGGAAAGCAAAATGGTCATTTCTTGAGCTCGGACCTTGCAAAAGTCTAAATTTTATCTGCAACTCTCAAAATTTCTCTATTTTTAGCTCAGATGTTCAAAATTTTATTCATGACAGAAGACAGGAATCTCTAAGTCTTGGTCCAAGATTATATTGCATAAGACATGGCATTGCATATCATTGCATGAGCATTTCATATCACTGCACTGCACAGCATGTCATTTCGAGGTCCAGAACTCTTGATTTCAAAATTTCCAATCCAGATTAGAATTTCAACTCTTTTCAAAATCGATTTCAAAACCCTGGGTCTTCAAAATTATCAGTTCTTCCCATTTTACCCCCAGGACTCTGAATTTTAAAATATTTCCTCAGGAAAACAATCTGGATAGTTTTTAATATGGATTTCAATCACTTCACCTCAAATTTTGCCCTTTTGTCAGCTATTTCAACTATCATTCTTTTACAAAATCGCCCTACAGGGGCCAACTCTTTCCAAAAATTTATGTTTTACCAATTAGTCCAGATTTTATGAAAATTCCAAAAAGAGGTTGTTGTCTTGTCCTTATGTCAATAAAGAAGCAATGTGGGACCCACACTGAGATGGTGTCACACAGGCTTTTCTTTTGAAAAATATGAACTTTGAAAAACCCAAAAATATAGGATCCTTGTCCCCTGGATTGGCGCCACTTGTCCTTTCTCTCTCCTCCCATTTACCTGCCATGTGTCAGCATAGGGTTCACCTAGAGGTGGCGCCACATGTCACCTTCTCTCTTCTGCCATCCTTTGACACGTGTCAGTGTGGGGCCACCTTAAGATGCCGCCACATGTCATTAGACATCCTCTTCATTCCATGCCACGTGTTAGTGTCCACCATCTTCACCCTGTGCCATGTGTCATTCCAAGGCCACCATGAGATGCCACGTGTCATGTGTTGTCCTGTTCATAAAAAGTAAAGCTTGTCTCCCCTGAGGTGGCACCAGTTGAAGTGTGTCTCCGGCAGAGGACATGTGTCATTCTCTGCTCTTCTCAGAAAAAGCAGACTGACAGATGTCACCTTCTGCTTTTCTCAGAAAAGCAAATGACACATGTCATCCTCTACTCTTTTCAGAAAAAGCAGGTGACATGTGTCATTCTCTGCTCTTCTCAGAAAAAGTAGATGCCACGTGTCATTTCCCGCTCTCTTCAGAAAAACTGGAATTCAAATATTCAAATCTCTCTAGAGGTGGCGCAAATCCTGGACTTCACCTTTTCCATTTTGTCTGAGATGGCGCCACATGGCTTGGACTTCATTCTCTTACCTCTGCCACGTGTCAATCTCTGCTTCTTTCAGAAAAAGCAGGATGACACATGTCTTTTCCCTACTTTTCTCAGAAAAGTAGATGACACATTTCAAGCCTAGCTTCCTTCAGAAAAAGTAGAAAACACATGTCACTCTTGGCTTTCTTCAGAAAAGCAACCATTCAAAAATTTTCAGACAAGAGCTAGGTGGCGCAAATCGTGGAGTTCTACCTTTTTCTACTTTGTCTATGAGGGCGCCACATGTTCCTTGCTTTTCCCTCCTGCCACATGCCATTGTAGGAGCCACTCTGAGGAACTGCCACATGTCCATCCTCCATTCCTCCAGAGCCAACCCCCATTTGAAATTCAAATCTCTTTCTGAGGTGGTGCCATTTGAGAAGGCTTCTCCAGACAGCTGACACTAGTCTGCCACATGTCAGCCTCTCCTTTCCTGCAGAAAAAGTAAAATTTGAATTCCTCTGAGGTGGCACAGTCTGCTTCTTCCACTCCTGTCCTTCTGACATGTGTCAAGAGCTTCCAGAGGTGGCGCCACATGGCATGCTCCTACTGTTTCCAGCTTTACACCTCAAACCTCCTTTTGAGGTGGCGCCAATCCAGAGCCCCACTTGGCTTCATTTCTTTTATTTATTTTATATTTTTAATAAAAATAGCCCCTGAGGTGGCGCCATTTGAGAAGCTTCAGAAAATTAAGAATTTGAATTTCAAACTCCCAAATAGCACCCCCTGAGATGGCGCCACATGGAGGGCTCAGATTGAGCCTGTTTGAAATTCAAAATTTTTAGAAAAAATCTATAAAAACAAGGCTCCACGCCCAACCTAGGGGAGCTTCTTTTAGACTTTGAAATTCGATTTAGACTTACTTCAGAACCCGTTTTTGAACTTTGGAATTCATGCCCCCCTTGGGCTCAGTGGAGAAGGTGCAGTGAAGTACTTACAGTGCTCGTGCAGTGGTCAAGTCGATTCAAGCATGGGTCGATCTTGGTGAATCATCTGAAGCCCAGATCGAAGGACGAACAAAGCCATTGGTAGCCATCCCTTTCAAGAGTTTCAAAGCTGCATAACGAAGAAAGGTGCACCCCTTTTCCTCTTGATTTCATAATATCATGATTTGATTCATGTGTCATTTGAAGAAAGAGCTCATCCGAGGAATGGATTAAGCTATTCTCATAAAACGACAAATATAAAAATACCTAATTATGCTTCCTTGATGATTTTTAGCATTCATGCATTTAGCTAGATTTAATTTGTATTTTATTTCATTAATTTAGCATGTTTTATAGGTTAATTAAGTTTAATTAAGCATTTATTTCAATTCTGCTCAATTTCAGTAGCTCTCTGTTTTTGTCAGTCAGTCCACACGTCATTTCATGCATTTATTTTTCATTAAAAATTCTAAAAAAATCATGGAATGCGCCCTTGGGTGTCCCTAAAAATGTGCCAAAAATTTGGAGAGATTTGAATTCGTTTACTGCAGTAAATGTTCAAAAAGGTGAGTCGGGTTTTATTACCCGGGATGCATTTTTAAATGTCATTTCCGATTTAAAATCGAGATCTCCCTCATGGAAGATCCGATTTTCAATCCGAACTATGTTTTGAATTTGGGAGGATGTCTAGTTTTTAACCAAATTTTCTCAGATTTTTCTAATTTTTTTTATGTCTGACAAAAATCCAAGAGTGCGGGACATGTGTCAGAGACTGATTTGGGCCTCTGAGACTTTGGATCGACTTAGGTCGACGGGTTCTCTTTAGGTATTGATCCAAATCCAAATCTGTAAAAAATGAATGTTATGTCCGAAATGTCCTCTGTTTGCACCTGAAAGCCTGTGATTTTTAGAATAGTTGTGATATCTGTTTCGGAATTTTTTTGTCAGTCACCTGTTTGGTCACATTTGTCTGTTCTGTCGATTTAGGAATGAAAAGTTATATTTTTATCTGTGTTTCTGTTGATCAAATGCCGAAGTCATGAACATGAAAGTTGTCCCTGTCGGTGTCGTGATGTAAAAAACCAAAAATGTTTCATTTCGGGTCCTTTAGCAGTCTGCAAAATATCAGAAGTTTTTATGGTGTAAATTTTGCATTATCATATTAAGCATTGCATTTGGTTCGGGCCCATATGCGAAATCCACCCTTTTTAGGACTTTCTTTAAATTTTAGCATTTAAATCATATCATTTCATGGCTTTTAGCATTCTAGGCAGTCTATCAGAGTAGGTAGATGCTTCATACCGGATTTGGTATGATTTGGAATTCATTTGAGGCTCGGTTTGGCTATATCATCAAAACAGGGCCCCGCGGGACCCAGATCCAAGCGAAAAACAAGCGAAATTCGTTATTTTGGATAAATTGCAAAATATCAAATTCTGATTTTACTGTCCTAATGTGTTTAGCAGCATGTCATCATATCTCGCATTGCATTTCATCATCATTTGATTTAATTTGAATTTCGAAATCTCAATTTTACCAAATTTTCTTTCAAAAACCCTGATTTTAAAGGTATAACTTTAATATTAGGGGTATTTTGGTCATTTTGACCCCAATTTCGAATTTCAAAATATTTTATACTGAATTTCTTGCATTTTCATCATTTCAAATATCAAGGAAGCATGAAGAATATGGTTTATATCCAATTAAATCCAATAATTTCATAATATTATTGGAAAATCTTGGAAAAACCCACATATTTGAACTAACCCCATTTCAAGTTTGGCAGGGACATTCAAAAGAAGGAGCTGAAGTCTGCAAATTTCTTTTACTTCATTTATTTAGTGATGTAATAATGTAAAATTTGGAATAAGATATTTAATTTCCCGCTTAGACTAGGATGCATATCATATAGTTTGAATTTATGCAACATCCTGTTTATGTGATGCATGCATTTTATTTCAAAAGCACTATGGATGATCACGAATGGCACGTGCACCAACTCTTAGGGAGTTGATGAACTCGGTGGAATCCATATTTACGGCCCTAGTCGGAATATGGACGAGACCCAGATCCATCATCTTTCTACCAGTCACATTGAGCCTACACTCTTAGGCTATATTAAAATGCACATCATATTTCTAATATTTTCAAAGTAGTGTGCATTAAATCAATTAAACTCTGAACATATTCATGGCCACAGTCAGAATATGTGAAGGATTTATTTCGACTTAATACACATTTTTACAACAAATTTCTTAGAAAATCTTACAAAATGCATTCATTCACTCATATCATTTGCATCATGAAATCATTGGTTTTCTCATGATTTTCTTAAGAAAACTTCATTCTCAAAGAAATCGATTTCTCAAGAAACTCTGAGTATTTTCCAAAATCGGTTTTTCCAAGTCAAGTTTTCACAGTTTTCCATGGAAACCAGTCTCTCAAGAAACTGCTAAGTTGGATTTCCAAGATCAAAGTTTCCCTCGATTTTCCTTGGAAAATGTTATTTTCTTAAGATCTTCAAAAAGAATTTTCCAATCTTCCTCAAGAATCAAAAATTGATTTCCAAGTATTTCAAAGGTAAGATTCCCAGGATTTCAATTTCCCAAGTTTCAGTTTTCTTCTCCAATGAGTTTTCCTATAAATTTTCCATCATTTTCCTAAGAAAATTCTCAAAGTCCGAATTTTCCCGAGAAGTGTTTCCTTTTTCAAATATTCACCTTTTTCTCAAGAATCACTTCTATTTTCCCAGGATTTTCAACTACTCATGATTTTCCCACACCTTTATGAACTTTCTCGTGATTTCAAAAACCCCTTTTTCATCTGAGTTTCTTGAGAAATTGACCTTTTCCCTGAGAAATATCTTTCAACTCCAAATGTTTTCCAAGCATACATCATGTTTTTCCTACTTCCATTTTCCAAAATCTCATAGCACATGCCTGAATTCTCTGTGCATTTAGGATTGAACACGATTTTGATGATTTAACTAAGTCAAGCATAGTTTTGGTCCTTGGTTCGATTACCCCTGTTAAAGGCGGCAGGAACGGTCGAACCTCGTACCGACAGGTCGAGCCCCATCCCATGGATTTTCCCGCAATTTTCAAAACGGAGGCGAGTATTTCAAAACAATTTCCAAAATCCGGTCAAGTTTGAATCGCGAAATCGTTTCCCTCTCTCTTCCGCAAGGAAGGAAAGACAGGAAAAATTTCACGACGATAACAGGTTTGGCGACCGAGATGGGACCTGTCCTTGTCTGATTAAAATTATGCTTGACTTAGTTCAATTATCAAAATTATGTTCACAAAATGTCAGCTCTTTTATTTTTGATATCATGCAAACCTAGGACCCTAGATTCTGACCTAGCTGACATTGACTGCATATAGTCTAGGCATGGTTTAGTAGGACCAGATTAAGGAGATATTTTCATGCTCACATAGACTTAGGTCTAAACATAACTCTCCTCAATTTAGGATCTGAATGCAAACAATGTATGCTTCTTCAAAGATTTTCAAAAATCTATCTCTCTAGGACTTAGAGCCCTCTATTTCTTGCATGTGATCATTTTTTCAAAACTCCCTTACTTTTACCCGGTCTTCACGTTGCTGGGCTCTCTTTCAGAACCCTAGTTCGAGACAGAGCCTCACAACTGGGCCAATTATTTGGGTTAACACCCCCCTACCACGTATCGTGGGCCACAGTCCGAAGTATATCGGTAGGCGCTCAAGGATGTTGGAAAACCTTACCTTAGAACCGGAGTTGAAATTCTATGCCACGTACCTCGGATTTCGATTCGGGTATATCGGCATAACTGGATTGGACAAAGATGATCTGAACCTAGAGTTAGGATTAGGGTCCTACAGCTGTTTTCAAAATGATGCATCTAGAGTCAGCCTTTTAAGGAGTGTTGTATGCGCATAAATGTTTGTGCAGGATGTGATTGTATGTGTGTTATTTCCTCAATTCTTTATATTTCCCAATGTTTTCCAACTTATTAGGCCTTTTTCAAAATATCCTTATTTTTCACAAAGTCTTTTTCTTAAACCCTGGATAATTTTCTCAAATATCCCATTTATTTCAAAACTCCAGGTGATTTTCCACTCTACCTTTCTACTGGATCTCGAATCTCCAGCTGCATTTTCTCCTGCCTGCATAATTTTCCAAAATTTCCCATATTTTCCCAAAAGTCTCATTCTGAGTCTTTCTCTATTTTCAGTTCGATGGCATCCAGTCAAGTCGATCCAATCTTTCTTGAAGGTCACATCTCTTACGAGGTGCGACAAGGTCGTCCTGAACATCGAGCCCTCAGCACCGGAACTTTCATTCCCCGGTGGTACTATTCCTGGCTAAAAAGCTTTTCCCGAATGTTCCCGGACCATTTGAGCGAGTGCGGATTAGAGCTGGCGGCAGCAGTCGGAAAGCAGACCCTCAACGGCAACCTGATCCATGCAATGGCGGAGCGATGGAATCCTCGGACATGTACCTTCTGGTTCCCATGGGGAGAAATGACCGTTTTAATGGATGAATTTTCAGAAATCATGGGGTTACCAGAACCAGCCGGTCAGCCAGGCGATCCATTAGAACATCAATTCCTTATCAATGTCAAGGGTTTGGACCCTCGAGATTCATTAGCTCGTATGACAGGCCGCCGATCCTGACCCCTGATCTAGTTGGAGGAAAATGAATATGTTGACCTGCTCGAGTTGTACCGCCAGTACGGGACCTTCGTTGAAGTCAGTTCGCTATCCAGGACAGCTAAAGAAAGGATTCAGAATGCAATGGTGTTGTGCACTGTAGGATTATCCCTCTTTCCAGATGGACAAAACTACATGGATATCAGAATAATCCAGCGTATGAGAAGATGGGGAAGTCGGCAAACCAATCGCCTCTCCATAGCCATGGCAGCGCTCGCTTTCCTATATCGAGGTCTGACTCGATTTTCACTTGGAGAATCCATTTTAGTTGAAGGCTGCATCTACGCACTTCAATCCTGGTTCTTCCAACATGTTCCAGCCCGAGCAAGCTCTTTCAGATACAATGGTCAAGAACTTCTCCCAGTGTCACAGTACTGGTCCATGATCAACAGCATTCAAGAAGATGACATAGTTTGGGACTATTTTGATCGGCAATTATCCCCTCCCAGATATACATACGCTTATGGCAAGCGGTTCAAGTTGCTGGGACCATTCTTCTGCACTTATTACCAACCAGAGAGATGTGTTCGACAGTTCTCCCAGAGGTAGCAGTACGTCGAAGCCCGACTGTTATCAGGAGCTATGGCAGAGTTCGATCTCACCTCCGTCCAATGGTCCGGGGCTGCCCGCTACGGCTGGGACTCCTTTGTCTCTCTTAAAATCTTTCCATGTCCTAGAGTGTCTGCCGACTATCATGAATGGTGGCAAATTGTCTGTCCTTCACCTCTTTGTCAAGATCAATAAAATCATATTTTCCTTATTTCAATAAAATTTTCTCTCTCTTTCCATTGTGGTTTGACGACCTCGCCTAGGTAACAAGGCATATTTTCATTGTTTATTTCTTTTGCAAAAAGAATGACAACACCATTGTCGTGATTCTCGCGACGACTCAGTCCCTAGTAATGGGATATCTTTTTCAAATTGTCTACCATATTTTCAGCAAACATTTCTTCCAAAAACCAAGTCCTACAGAATCTAATCAGGTCTTTGCCCTGCAGAGAGCGTCTACAACATTTGATGGTTCAAACAAGATCAGGCAAAAGAACAACAGCACCGCAGTACTCGTCAGCCTCAGAAGAAGAGATGGGTTCCCCCCGGTCTGAGAGGAGCCAAGAGCAGCAATAAGAAGATAATGGCATAGACCCTCAAATGTATGCCATGTTTCGAAAAATGATAAACAAAATGATGAATGAGCAACCCGGGACCAGCTCGGAAAGAAACCCATTCAGAGAAAAGTTTCATGGCCAAAGGGATAAGAGGACTTCCAGAAAGCAAATCCAGCTGGAAGAAATCTCAGATGGGACAGACTCCACTGAAGATACAGACGAAGAATATGAAGTGCCTCCGATATTTCAGAAGCGAGGCCGAGAACAAAGAAAAAGCCACAGATCTCAGAATCAGGATGCAGAAAAGCCCCTAAAAGCACAGTTCAGGGAAATGGCCCAAGTTGTCAAGGATCTGCAAGCCCGCGGCAAGGGCAAGAAAGTCTTCACCAGTGAGGACTTCTATGACGGCCTAGAGGGGGATGATGATCTGGAGAATCTTCCTCGAAAATTCATCAAATTCGACGGTTCTGGCGACCCAAAAGCCCATCTTGCCACTTTCTTTGCAGAATGCTCTTGGTTGAAAAGGGACAACAGAGCATTGTTCTTATGCTTTCCCCACAGCTTGGAAGGAGTTGCAGCTAAGTGGTATGCTGAGCATATCAACCCCATCGAGCTCAAGGAGTTCGATAAAGTTGTAAATCTGTTTATTGAACGCTTCTTGTTTAACACAGAAGCGCTGCCTACATTGAGTCATCTCTGTAATCTCAGGCCGAATGAGAATGAAAAAGCACGCGAATTCATTCACAGATGGAGATTGGCCTGCAACAAAATGAGAGATCCTATCTCGGAAAGGCATGCATTGTCCCTAATCCTCAACAACTTTTCGCAGCCTTTAAGAGGATTGATCTCCACAGCACCGTCCAGGACTTTCATCGAGTTGACTGAACGAGCCGAATGGCTCGAACTGAGTGTGGAAAATAGAGTCTATGAAGGCTTCACCTTTTCCAAAAGCAACTCCCAAGGTGAGCAGAAGAAGAAAGCTCACTTCACCTATTCTGCCAGCAACGCCAACAAAGGCCGAAATCAACACAAAGGGCAGAAGAGGGATTACTGCTACGGCGCAGAAAGTTCAAACAAAAAAGGAGATCAGAAAGCAAAGCCTGCTCCTCAATACAGCAAGCCTCTTCAGCAGGATCAAGGGCCGAAACTGCGTGAGAAGACTAAACATGAAGGATGGAGTTACGACAGAAAGTTTACTCATTTAGACCAAACACTCGAGGATGTGCTCGAGTATATGTTGTCAAAAGAGATGGTCAAGTTGCCCAGATTGGCTGATCCCCCTGTGCCTATGGGGAAGTGGAAGGATCAATTTTGCAAGTTTCACAGGATAGTGGGACACAACACTAAGAACTGCTTTGTTCTCAAAAACATTATACAAGATCTCATTGAAAAAAATCTTCTAGTGGAAGGAGAAGAAGAAGAGAAAATGGACATTCTCAATCATCCCTTCCCTTCGCACACCACGGCAGTGGTGTCCGCACAGCCATTCCTGCCTCACGAACACATCAAGTCGTGTTCCGCACAAGATCTCCAGGTTCAGCATCAGGTGTCAGTGCTACGACACGCAGCTCCAGCTTCTAAGAAGATGGACCTAATTTCAGCATTCGGAAAAATGAAAGTTTCGGAAGCACCTGTAAAGTCAGCCCCCAAGTCAAAGGGAACTCCTGACTTCCTCAAGCAAATCATCAAACCTAGGCCGGAAAGTTCAAGTCAGAAGCCTCTGACCGCTCTATCCAATGTCTCCATTTTTTACTTGGCCAAGAATTCTAGCAAGCACCAATGAGTACTGGATGATTTACTCAGGAAAATCAAAGTTAAGCCCAGTACCACTCCTGAAGACATGGCACAGATTGTGAACTCAGCCATGACCAATGCGCCAATCACCTTCTTGGATGAGGACCTTCCAAAGCCTCATTCATTTCATAATAATGCCTTGTATATTGTCGTTCGAGTCAGGGGAATGACAATACCACATGTGTTGGTCGATGAAGGCAGTAGCCTCAATATTTGTCTCAAGATGACAGCGAAGGCATTAGGGATCAAGGACGAAGAATATATTCCAGATCCCATCACTATCTATGGGTTTGACAACCATGGTCAAACGGCAAAAGGCAAAATATTTCTGGAAGTGTTCATCAACTATTCGGTGCACTCCGTCCTCTTCCATGTGGTCAATGTACCACCCACCTACAATTTGCTACTCGGAAGAACATGGATTCATAACGCAAATGCAGTGCCTTCCACCCTGCATCAATGTGTAAAATGATCAAAAGGTGGAATGATTACCACAGTGCTCGGAGAAGACCCAAAAGAAAGGCTCCCACAGCCCATGATTCCCCGGCCATCATTCACCACGGATATTCCCAGCATCAGGGAAAGTGAAGAGATCTGTCACGGAGAGAATCGAGAAATACTCCAGGCATCATCAGAACCATCTCTGCACACCGTAGCTGATCATGCATATATTTTAGGGATATTTCATATAAAAATATGCATGATTTCATGAGAAAATGATTTAAAAACCCAATTTTATGTTAGTTTCGAGTAAATGTGCTAAAATAATATAAGAATAGAAAATGCATGAAAATTAGTGTTATTTTACATTTTAATGCATATTTTAGTGTTTGACATAATTGTAGTAGTTTAGTTTTTGAAAATCATAAAAAAAAATTAGATTTAAAATAGACTTAGTTTTATAATTTCTAAAACATAGTCATTTTGAGTTGTTTTGCAAATAACTTTTTGAAGAGAGGCTTTGAAATGCAATTTTAAAAAGAAGATGGACTTATGGACAAAAGTTCAAATGTTTAAATATGATACGTAGGGGGGAGAGAGGCTTGTCTTCTCTCTTTTACCCAAGCCCTCTCTTCTTCCCCTTCTTCTCCACCTCTTCTTACCTCTTCTTCGCCTTCTCCCTATTTTCCCCTCTTTTTCTCATCCTCTTTCCGGTGGAGAATTCCAACAACGGCTGAAACAAGAGAGAGGATTCCACCTCTCTCCTAACCCTTCCAGTTACGTATGAAGTTCTTCTTCTTCTTGTCCTTTTCTTTCTCTTCTTCGAATTCTCTTCTTTTTCTTCTTTGAATTGTTGTTTTAATGTTTAGAACTCAAATTCCATTAGAGAAAAAAAAAAAAAACATGTTTTAGATTTAGAAATTTCCAGTTTGTAAAAATTCTCAAAATCTATGAATCGTTTAAGTGTTTTTACTGTATTTGAATTTTTTTAGTTTACTGTATTAGGAATTTTGTTTTCTTTGTTGTATTAGCATCAAATCATCAGAAAACCAAAAATCTGATCAATCAAATTCATGCTTTGCTCTTTGCTCTGTTAGAAATTTATTAGATCAAGCATTAAAAATCTGGATAGATTTGCAATTCCTCCAGCAATTATTTTTTAAAGATCATTTGAGTAAAATTGCTGGCATTGATCGGATATTCATTGAATCCGATCAATGATTCTGATAATGTAAATGATGAAGGCTTTGATTCTACCAGCGATCTGATTGCTGAAAATAACGTTTGATTCGATGGAGTTAACTTCTTATCATCGGCTGCAGCAAAAAATTTATTCAACATCTAGCCACCGGAATTTTTTATTCAGATCGTGAAATTTTGTCAAGATATCTAGTTGCAAGAATTTTCTATTCTGGATCGTGAAATCCTGTCACGATTGGCATCCAACAGAGGGATAATGCTGTGTATTTGATAATAGTGAAACATTTGCTGAAATCCAGAAATCTGGGCAATGATTTTACTGTTTTTGGTAAAAATTTGAGATTCCGGTAGATTTCAATTTGAAATTCCGGTAGATTTAAATGTGAGAATCCGGCGATAATTTGAGTATCGAATTAGTGTTTGCTTGTGTGAAAAATCAGTACGATCACTTGATCTACTGAGATCTGGTGTTGTTCGGTGTTCTGGATTGATTTTCTTCCATTAAAATTCAGAGTTATCATCGTGGCTGAAAATCCAGCGGTGA